>NW_007778179.1:2667-3308 GCF_000696425.1 Galeopterus variegatus
TTGTAATATACATTCTATGTTTAGACTTATATGAATGACATTTGATATTTTAACATGCACACTGAGCTTAATAAACTTGAAATTTAGCCAATATTTTTACTGTCCTCCAAAACAATATAAGGGTAAAAAATTAAAAATAAAAACTTCCCTCTTTATAATTTAATGTTTCCCAGTAAATCAATTCTATCTTTTTAACCCCATATGTTATATATTATTATTGCTGTATGTAGTCACTGTTTTGCAGTATGTACATATAGGAAATGAGAATGATAAAGAGAGAAGAGGTAAAGTTGAAACCAGCCACAGCAAACACCGACAGTTCTTTGTTGTAGGTGTCAGAACAAGCCAGCTTAGTCAGTGGCAGGTCAGCACAGTAGTAGTGATTTATTTCATTGGGAGCATGGAAAGCTAGTTTGTAGGTCCACATGGTCTCCATTAAGCCAGTGAGCGCTCCATACACAAACGGCACTATGATGAGGGATGTGCACACATGCTTGGACAGTTTGCTGCTATAAAGCAGAGGGTTGCAGATGGCCATGTGCCAATCAAAGGCCATCACAACCAGGATATACATCTCCATGTGGACCAAGGCAATAAAAAGGTAACACTGCACCAGACAAGCAGGATAGGAAATGGTTTTC
>NW_007778180.1:0-724 GCF_000696425.1 Galeopterus variegatus
ACAGTGTTGGGAAAATTGGATATCCACATGCTGAAGAATAAAATTGGACCCTTGAACCACATCCTATACAAAATCAACTCAAAAATGGATGAAAGACCTGAGAGGAAAGCCCAGAGACTATAAAACTACTAAAAGAAAACATAAAGGAATTGCTTTAAGACATTGGTCTAGGCAAATATTTTATGATAAGACTGCAAAATACAAGTTAAAAAAAGCAAAAATAGATAAATGGGATTATATGTGTGAAGAGACAACATGTGGAGTGTAAGAAAATATTTGCAAACTATTCATCCAACAAGTGATTACTATGCAGAATATACGAGGAATTCCAAACAACTCAACAGCACAAAAACAAATAATCCAATCGAAAAATGGGCAAAGGGTCTAAATAAACGTTCCTCAAAAGAAGACATACAAATGGCCAACAAGTATATATATTTTTTAAAAAGCTCACCATAACTAACCATCAGGGAAATGCAAATCAAAACTATAATGAGATATAATCTCACCCGAATAAGAATGTCTAGTATCAGAAAGATAAAAAATGCTGATGAGGATGCAATCATACACTGTTGGTGGAAATGTAAATTAATACAGCCATTACAGAAAACAGGATGGAACTTCCTAAAGAAACTAAAAATAGAGCTACCATATGATCCAGCAATTCAAGTACTGGGTATTCACCAAAAGAAAAAGAAATAAGTATATCAAAAGGATAGCTGTA
>NW_007778180.1:2933-3308 GCF_000696425.1 Galeopterus variegatus
GGAAAATATTTGCATAACCTACATCTGATAAGGGATTAATATCAAAAATATAGAAGGAACTAAAACAACTCAATAACAAGAAAACAAATAACTTAATCTAAAAATGGGCAGAAGACCTGAGCAGACATTTCTCAAATCAAGGCATACAAATGGCCAACAGGCACATGAAAAAATGTTCAGCGTCACCAATTACTAGGGAAATGCAAATTAAAATCACAATGAGATATCACCTCACACCTGTTAGATGGCTTATATCAAAAAGGTAAAAGATAACCATTGGCAAGTATGCAGGAAAAGGGAACTCTTACACACTATGGGGGACTGTAAATTAGTAAAGCCATTGTAAAAAACGGTAAGATTTCACAAAAAACTAAA
>NW_007778181.1:0-747 GCF_000696425.1 Galeopterus variegatus
TGCAGCAGAGGGCAGGGCAGGAAAGTCTCAGCCTCACGTCAGGAGCCTGGGGTGGCCTTTCTGTGAGGAAAGTGGAGTTGGTTTGGTCAGGACCCCTCACCTCATATCCAGCTGGGTATGATTCAACACATTGTTGTAAACAAGTTGCATGGGAGTAGAGTTAGTGCACGTGCATTCCCGTGTACCCTTTGGCTCACTGCCACTACTGTTGTGGACTCTTTGGTATGGAAGGCAGCGGCTCTGAACTGCTGGTCAGCAGAGCTCCCGTCTGAAGAATAAAGCACGTCCACTTTACCAGCGGCTGCTCGGCTTTTCTTTTGCTTACCTGACTCAGGACCTGCATGGGACAGGCAGAGGGGGCTTGTGATCCAGCCTGACAGTTTCCAATGGCACTGTCCTGGTCTACATAGTGGTCTAAGACTGGGTGCCTGACTTGTCGTGAAGAGCAGCCTGTGTCTGTGAGGAGTGGCCATCTGATGTCAGTGTGTCCACTGCAGGCCGTTCTCGCTGAACACTAACCCTGCCGTTGCCGAGTTCAGGGGCTCTGGCTCGAGGTGTCCTCCCAGTCTTGGGATGGCAGAAGGAGGTCCTGTCTTCTGACAAGGTGTTGGGAAAATATAAAAAAATGGTCAGGGCCGCTGGGATATTCAGAGTCTCACCGAGCATCTGATGTAAATATGCACGTGCACACAGGAGTTCCCTGTTATTGTCTAAAGTGATTGTGCATGCACAGTTCCACCCACTCCC
>NW_007778181.1:1603-3308 GCF_000696425.1 Galeopterus variegatus
CACACAGGAGTTCCCTGTTATTGTCTAAAGTGATTGTGCATGCACAGTTCCACCCACTCCCGCCATCTTTCCCTGGGAACTTTCTGGTGCTGAGACCTCACCACGTGGCTGCTGGGATTCTGGGCTTGGATTCTGCGTCTGTGAAGGTGTTTTGGATTATGGACTTGAATGTAAAGGACTAACGGCTCTAATACGTGAAACTTCTAGAGACGCTCTGGGAAGCCACTAGGGAGGCTGCTCCTAGCTCTAAATAAAGCCTATATTTTCTTCACCCAGGACTCCCAGGACCTTTTCCTATTACCTGGATCGTAGACCTGCGTGTGGAAGTTTTGTGACCCAGTCCAGACAATGGGCTCTGTGGAGTATGCATAAAGCAAATGTACTTCACAGGGCCTGGTTTTCCAAAGCCTTGCAGTTTCAAATATTGACCTTGCAAAGGACAGGAAATTTTCCCCAGGCTATAGTCTCTGTTGTAAGATAAAGAATTGTAACACAGCAAGGTTGCTGGCACAAAGACAGGTTACTGATTGATATGTAAAGATACTGGGAAAGTGCTGTAAGAAGAGAATGTTTGCTAAAATCAAGCTTTTGTTGCAAATTGCATTGTGGAAAGTTACCTTGCTTGTCTTACTGAATGTTACCAGCTTCTATTGTTAAATTTGTTGAACTATACTTGGCAAAAACCCCACCTATATTCTCTTCCTGTAACTTCCTGGTCTGGAGAATAAATGCGGGAAGAGAACCCCAATTTGTGGTTAATTTCCCAAATGGAAGGAATGCTTCTCTCTTGAGGGTTCCAGTAGATTAACCCCTTTTTAGGGCTTCTCACTGCTCAGAAGAGATGGGCTTTGAGCAGTCTTTGGTGGCTCTGTCACCCAGGGGAAAAGGGGTGACAAATCCATGGGAGGCAAAGCAACAGGTTCGAGGGGTCTGTGAGACAGAGCCCTAGCTCTACATATGGTCACATCTGGGAAGAGGTGGATTTGAGCCCCGGGACTGGGTGCCTCTCGCCCACCTTTGCGCATCAGCCTTACAAAACCTATCAGGCCTCCACCCAGGAAAGCACCTCTGCTCTGTCACTGGAGCTGCAAAGTGAGGGAAGGATGATGAGATGTAAGTCAGGTGTAGCCAGTGCCTTGCCTAATTTCAGAGCCTTCACCCTGAGCTGCCCTCAGTCCCTTGCTGGGTGAAGTTCCCACTCAGCAGCAGCAGCAGTCAGCCCTTGCTGCTGCCTGGCTACAGCTGCCTGGCCAGTTCCCAGCCTGCTTGGGCTCAGTCAGCAGGCCCTGCCCTGCCAAGACAAGCTGCTCAAGATGCCCAGCAAGCCACTTACACCCCTGTGGCTCACAGAAAGATGCCAAACATGGCCTCAGCATTTCTTAACAACCACATTCTGAATGTTGGCATTGATACAGGAGGTGCTCAGTTTCCCTGGGCTTGGGTTTCAGGACATGCCTCTTGAGTTTTTAGCCACTCCCTGAGGTCTCAGGCCCCCTCCTCTGAGCTCTCCCCTGGAGAAAAGTTACTGTGGCCAGTTAGACCTATTTTTGGCACCAACGGGGAAAATTAGACCACAGGGGCTGGTTTATGCAATCTAGTGGCTGGGAGTGCTCAATAGAGAGCACAGAACATTCTTGAGCATGACCAGTGCATATAACTGGGAACCACCCCCTTAACTGAATATTCATTACATAAACTATAAAAG
>NW_007778182.1:0-880 GCF_000696425.1 Galeopterus variegatus
TCAAGCCATAAATTTTAGTGTGCAGAGCAGCATTACATTGTCATATGGAAGGGGTACATACAAGATTAACCTTGAAAAGTTCCCGAAGGCACTAGTAGCTTACAGGAGGGTGTGTCTCAAATGCTGACTACCCCACTTCTGTAACGTAACTTTTTCTTTCCCAGCCTGCACCTGTAGTCTCATGTGGAGTTCCCTATGATCAGCTGTCCAGAGAAAAGAACAGTGCGGCCTGACTCATACCTATGTTTGTGCAATATATAAGCACTACTGAAAAGTGGACAGCTACAGCACTACGGCTCTTTTTTGGGACATCAATAAAGCAGAGTGGTTAAAGTAAATCCTCTGAGTAGGCAGAATTTTGTACAGGGCACCTAGTGTTTCATTTTTCTTGAAAGGAGACATTGCCACTTCCAGTGGATGCTAAAACCACCTTTAGTACCAGACCTAGCATATACTATGGTTTTTCCTGTAGGTATATACCTATGAAAACATTCAATTTATGAATCAGACATGGTAAGATAGTAACAACAACAATAATAAAATAGAAGGACTACAATATGCCAGCATCATAACTCTTGTGCTTTTAATAATTTAAAATTAATAATAATTGATAATTTGAAACTTCTGAATTGTTTATTTCTGTAATTTTCTATTTAATATTTTCAGACCATGGTTTACCGTGGGTTACTGAAACCATGGAAAGTGAGACTGTGGATAAGGGGAGATTATTGAACCAATGTATGGACTGTGACTAATGGTGTAGCCAGATGGTGACAAGAAAATCCTGGGAAGATGTATATGGATAACCCTCTCTAAAAAGGAAAAAAGTGTGAAGGTATTTGTGACACCAAAGGGTGACCTCAGCAGAGGAGTTTAGAAA
>NW_007778182.1:3043-3308 GCF_000696425.1 Galeopterus variegatus
ATGTAAAGTGGGAAGTTCAGTCTGCCCAATTTTAAGACTGTTACATATAGATACAGTAATCGGGGTTGCATGATATCGAAGTGATAAACGCAGATCAATGGAACAGAATAGAACAATCAGGAAAACGTTAGGACGTACAAATATGCTCAACTGAAATTTTACAAAGATGTAAAAGCAACTCAATGGAGGAAGGATATTCTTCACAACAAATGGTGTAGGAGCTGTGGATATCTATGGGGAAAAAACCTGCTGAAACCTCACACAT
>NW_007778183.1:0-423 GCF_000696425.1 Galeopterus variegatus
CTGAAGAGGAATAGCCCTGTGATAAATCTCTATGGGTTGTGGTGGTTGATTGGTTGGTTGGTTAGTTGGTTAATTGCTTGGTTTTTAAAAACTACCAATGAGATGTGAAACTCTCATCTTTGCTGAAAATGATTATATGCCTGGGCTGCATCATTAAGAGCAGCCCTGCTGCAGCGCACCCAGAACTATTAACGTATACCTGCTTGCTCTTGTATCCCCATAATAGGCATGGAAGATGAGGGCAAAATTTGATAAGATTATTTGGGTTAAGGAACATATGTAACTTTACTTTTCCTGAGGATGTTTCATGCTTATTAAGAAGGTGTCCTAAATCTTTCATAACAATTGCTGAATCCAAAAGCGTTCAGAGCTCACATTTAGAGGAGCACAGACTTCATTTAGTGAACAATGATTAAAGATTCT
>NW_007778183.1:2315-3307 GCF_000696425.1 Galeopterus variegatus
AATTTCATTAGGAGCAATACATTCTGAGAAACAACTTATCATTTTGGTAAGAATGCCAAAAACCTAATCAGTAAACTTCTGCTCTGGAGTAAAAAAAATAAAAGTTTTCATACTTTTAGTCCACCTGAAAAACAAAAATAGCACTAGAGGATTTCTAATTGCTGAATTCAGGACTGAACTTATTTCCCCTTAACGTCTTTGTAATTTTATACATTGGCCAGCCATCCCCTTTTTAAAATTCTCCTCTTTCATAAACCCCAACTGTCTGATCTCAGGCTACTCTTTCTCTTCATGTCTTTATAAAGATTCTTCTCAGGTTACTTGGAAAAACAAAGCATAAAACGCAAAATAAACAAACAAAAACCTGTAGCAAAATTTCCCATTTGAAAAACACTGCTATCATGAATTGGGGGATTCCCATCAGGAAGAGAAAGTGGCTGGTGAAGCGCTTAAACAGGGAAGTGAGGGTCACTGGAACAGTCCCAGGCATAAATGTCAAAAAAAAAAAAAAAAAAGAAAGAAATCTTAAATCAACTGCTCCTAACCAAAAACAGTCACATCCATTAAGCATAAACCAACAGAAAAATTCTCCTTAGACTGCTTTCTCCTTTGGCAGCCAGAGTCATAACAGTCCAATTCTTGATTCTAGGTTTCCCACTAGCCTATTTGGAACAGTGG
Source organism: Galeopterus variegatus (assembly GCF_000696425.1). Lineage (NCBI taxonomy): Eukaryota > Metazoa > Chordata > Mammalia > Dermoptera > Cynocephalidae > Galeopterus > Galeopterus variegatus. The sequence continues at coordinate 2,994 of NW_007778183.1, forward strand.
CTGTTAAATTCCAGGAAGTCAGCGCTGCCTCTTCCACCTAGAATATCTGCCATTACAGGCCCAAATCAAGTGATCTCCCCACCCTAAATCTCCATCTCAAGACTGCTGTCACCCTAATCAAAGTCTGCTGGAGAATATGCTGAGCACCTACTATGTACGGAGTGTGGCAAGCAAAACTTAAAAAAGAAGCCTGCACAATCTTGCTTTCAAGAAACCTTCAATATAATTATATGTAAGTTATTTTTATATATATTTTTTTATTTCTTCTACCAGGGAAGAAACAAAGTCTTAATCTTCCTTCTTTTTCCACATAG
>NW_007778184.1:0-643 GCF_000696425.1 Galeopterus variegatus
AGAAACTTATCCATATTTTCCAGGTTTTCATATTTGTTGTTATACAGTTGTTTATAATAGTGTCTAATGATTCTTCATATTTCTGTGGTATTGGTTGTAATGACTCCCTTTTCATTTCTGATTTTTGTTTTTTGGGTCTTTTATTTTCTTTTTCTTTTTTTCTTTTTCTTTTTTTTTTTTTTTTTTGTGTGTGTGTGTGTGTGTTAACCTAGCTAATGGTTTGTCTATTTTATTTATCCTCTTGAAAAATCAAAAAAATTCAACATCCCTTCATGATAAAGACTCTCAACAAAATAGGTATAGAAAGAAAGTATCTCAACACAATAAAAGCCATCTATGACAAGCCCACCACCAGTATCATTCTGAGTGGGGAAAAACTGAAGGCTTTTCCCTTAAGAATAGTAGCCGGACAAGGATGACCACTCTCACCACTTCTATTGAACATAGTACTGGAGGTACTAGCCAGAGCAATCAGGCAAGAGAAAGAATAAAGGGAATCCAGATTGGAAAAGATGATGTTAAACTGTTCCTATTTGCAGATGACATGATAATATATAGAGAAAATCCTAAAGACTTTATCAAAAAACTCTTAGAGCTGGTTAATAATTTCAGTAACATTGAAGCCTACAAAAAAAAATGCCCC
>NW_007778184.1:2530-3307 GCF_000696425.1 Galeopterus variegatus
AGGAAAGAAAGACCACAGTGGTGTGTTGAACTTGCAGAGGGAGAGAGCATACCTAGGGATACGAAGTGGAGTGGGGGAAAGGAGGATGGGGAGGGAGGGTGGGGATAATTGGGTGGGGGACATGAGGTATAATCACAATTTGTGGTAATGGGCATGCTGCCGGTGTGGATCTGGCCATCACATCTTAGGCATGAGTGGTGACAATTTGCTGTGTACCCCATGAATATTCATAGCAAATAAAAAATTAATTAATTAAAAATAAAAAATAAAAAAATTTTAAGCATCCTGAGAGAGGTGTAAAGTTCTATGAGGTAAAAAGAAAGGAGAGATTAAGGAAAGACATGGAAGGGCAAGCACTTAAGCCGGGTCTTCAATGATGTGCAGGATATGTGGCTTTGTGGGCAGGGAGGACATGAGCAAAGGAATGGAGGTGAGAAGATTGAGGAACCACTGGAGTCCTTCTGAGCAGTTTAGCTTGCCTGAAAGGAAGCAGTGAGAAATGAGATTGAAAAGTCAGATTAGCTCCAAATCAATCAGGACCCTCAAAGTTAGGCTTAGAAATGTCGGCTTGATTTTATAGGCAATGAGGACCCAAGGAAGACACATGATCAGAGTTAAGTTTCAGGAGAAGGAATCATTAAAATGGATCAGCAAATTTTGAATGATGACTATAGTGGGGGTGTGAGTTGAACCATCTGGCAATGAGTTTTAAAATGAGGACACAAGTGCAAGAGTCACTTAGAAGATAAAATTGATATGACTCATTTTGAGCCTCCA
>NW_007778185.1:0-1006 GCF_000696425.1 Galeopterus variegatus
TTTTTTTTTTTTGTAACTGTAGATATTTAATGAAAATGAAGAAGTATTTAAGTACACTTTAGTTTGTTTTTCTAGGGAGAGAAGGTAGTGGATATATTTTTGTTAGGAATGATTCTCTGACCTATGTAACTTTTCCCCTAACATTTTGTTCATCTCAGAATAAGTAATAAAAATGGTAGATTGTGTCATTTACACATAATTCATTCTTTTCTCTCCCTTCTTGCCATGGTTTCCTTGTGGGTATAGTGGACTTCCCACCCTCAGTCCCTGCACCTTGACGTTGGGTTTGGCCACTATGACTTGTGTGTGCGTGGAATGAGTGTGCCAGTTCTGAGTGGAGGCTTTAAATGGCATTGTACATTTCCATATTCCTTCTACCATGAAAAAGATGTGCGTTGTGTCTGCTGACATGCCAACTCCCTGAAATCTGCTTTTTGTTAGATTATCATTTTGGCAGATTGACTTTCTAAAACAGTGTGGACAGATCAATTGTTAGCCCCAGTAGAGCAGATGACAATGTTGTAATCAGAGAGGATACATGTAGGTAAAAACACTGTTATAGATGACCTTACCTTCTGGCCACAGTGGACTAGAAAATGGGTAGGCACTTGACCCAAGAAAGACCAATCTGAGGCTGGCCATCTTGCACATAAGGTGGTCTGCCAGAAGAGTTTTCCCAAACAGGGATGATACTGATAAGTTAATTAATCAGAATCTCTACTAAAGAATGTGTAAGGTTGAGTTGAACAATAAGTAATCAGAACAGAAGTGGAATACCAAAAAGCAGAAGCAGCCAGAGAGAAGCTTTCTATCACGTTAATGTGTTGGGTACAAGAATGAAGTTCAACGGCATTTCTGAAAAGGGGTTGGGGTGGTGTAATATTTAAGGGTTGCTAACAGTACTGTGGATTGCTAGCATCTTTCCAGTTACTGAAATATGACCCTGTCTCTGTGAGGTCTGGCTTACATGGCTGGCTGCTCCTGGGTTCTCGAGACTTCTAGCTCC
>NW_007778185.1:2674-3307 GCF_000696425.1 Galeopterus variegatus
GTCTCTGTGAGGTCTGGCTTACATGGCTGGCTGCTCCTGGGTTCTCGAGACTTCTAGCTCCTTTGTTGCTGCAGACAGCCTCCCTGTAACACCCTCTCAATTGAGATAATGTGCACCCCCCTCATTGTTTTGTAGGCAAAGGACCCCAGCTATCACATGTTCTATTTCTATTTCCAGCAGCTGCATGTCCTGATGACTCAGAGCACTAAAGATTTCCTTCTAGAGAGGGAAAACTCAGCTGCTTGCTTTTTTCTCTCCACTCTCTTTATAGCTCTTACTCCTGTCCACACCCCCTCACTTCTCAGAAAGCTTGGGATGGGTTGGCTGATGGAGAGCGGAGTGGGTGGGTCAGTTCTAAGAGTTCCCTGAGATGCCTGCAACACTTGGAGGGTTGTTGTGTCTGGCCTGGGGGTCAACAGGACCTGATGTATCACCATGTTCATGTCTAAGTACCCATTTGGATTTTTAACAGAAGCGTTTTCAGCTAGATCTCAGGGATTCTTGCTCACATGGAATGGAGACTGTCCAGCTTCAGTTGGTTAGTGGGTGTGGATTGGGGAACCTTTTCAGTAAGACTCCTGCAATCCCATCGTGCTCCTATTCATTCTTTTTTTTTTTTTTTTTTTTTTGGTT
>NW_007778186.1:0-924 GCF_000696425.1 Galeopterus variegatus
ACTATAAGCTATTTTTCCGTCCATTTTACGAATATAGATTAGATTTTCAAATGAGAGTATAAAGAAAAAAGTGAACAAAATTCTTAATGTATCTCTCAGGTAAGGGTAAATACCAGAAATATCAATTCACTGTTGATTCTACAAATAAAAACATTCATGATACTATATATTACTAGGATTGATAGAGCCTACGAAAAGCAGAATTATCTGTCGAACNTTTTTTACTGCCTTTCCAGTTGGTCAGTACGTTCGGACTGCCTTTTTCTTTTGAGACACTCTGTTAGAGTGTACTCATGCCCCAGCCGTGAATTTCTCTTATTATCCATGACTATTTATCTGTCCTGTGTCATATTCCATCAGCCTCTATTGAACAGCAAGCTGCTTAATCAAACTAAAGGGGAATTATGCTTAAAACCATGGTATACAAATTTTTCAAAATGATAAACTTCAGGCTTTATAAACCAAATGATATAAGTTCATTAAGGGTTTCTAGGAAAGAAGCAATAGAATGAAAGTCTTTTGGGAAGAAGATGTTTTCAAATTCTGCACATGATGTAGGTCATAGTCCACCCACCCTAAGTAAACATCATCTTTCAGAAAACAATTTTCTTTGTTATTAATTTACAATTACAGTTTATTATATCAGAATTACTTATCTATAAATAACAGGAAACCACAATTCAAATATATTTCATAATAATTAATGCATTTTCATACGAAAAATCATCAGATGCTGAAGAGTTGCCCAGTATTTTGACACAGACCCAGTTGTAAACCAATCAGTGGCAAGGGGAATCAGATCGACATGCCTGTTCAGTCATGATTCATTTTTACGTCTGTGTTTGAGACCCACCTCATCTGAAGCCTATGACAGATATGTGGACAAAAATTGTGATTATTTTACCAAAAAAATAAAAAAAAAAA
>NW_007778186.1:2302-3307 GCF_000696425.1 Galeopterus variegatus
TTTTTTAGTGTATACCTGTTATAATTTAAACTGTGTTAAAGAAGGGACGTGTACACATACTAATAAATATAAAGGCAAGTGTTTTCTGATACATGCTGTAATAAAAGTTGAGATAAATGCAAAAGAGAAATCTTAGCAATTTTAACTAAGGGAATTTAGGAATGCTTAATGAAACATATGTAAATTTGATTGTAACTTTAAAGACATTGATAGACAGATATGTTAGCAAAGATATTTTATACATTTTAAATATATGTGAGTACAGTGATTTTGTGTTGTGTTTATGTAGTTAAGTTTGTGTAATATTTCCAAGAAGACCTTGTTCCTTTGTCTAATTCTCTCACCATCATATATACAAAAAGTATTCTTAAATGATTAAAATAAAATTAGTAGTGGTTTAAGATCATTTTCTTTCATTTATTTAGCATGCTTTTTTAGATTGGTAAATTTCTTGCACTTTTACAAGATTGGTGAGTGCAAGGAAAGGAGTGGTTGAGAAGGAGGAGTGGTTAAGGATCTTGGGAGTTTAGGTATGGGCTTAGATTTAAAAAAATGAAGATGATAAGAAATTTTTCTAATACACATGTTGATAAATATGGGTAAGACAAGCTGATATACTGGAATTGTGGTTTTATGAAGGGAAAAAAAATAATTAGGCCCAGAGTTCTGGATTCAACAACTGAATGGGTGGCGGTGGCACCATTCATCAGACTTGCAATGCCCAAATTTGGTAACTAAATAAGTTTTATATACTGAAGATGAGAAATAAAGGGTTCAATTAAATATACGGTGCTTAAAAAAGAGTTTTGGAATGATGATATAAATACAAGAGCCTTCCTTTCTAATGTAATTTGTAAAGCCATGGGACTGAGTAAGATTGTTTAGAGAAAAAGTGTCAAAAGACAAAATTTTGAAGTCTAGAGACAAACCCGATGGAGAACCAGTTTATAGAGGCTGAACAGAGGGCCGGCCCAGTGGCACACTGGAGAGTGCGCCGCTTGGGAG
>NW_007778187.1:0-886 GCF_000696425.1 Galeopterus variegatus
AAAAAATGACACTAAATAGACCACAGAAAGGATGCTTGTTTACAGTACGAGAGCCAAAACAAGAAGGTGGGGTCACCTTGTTTGACCTCAGCTGCGAATATGTATATTGGACAACTCAAATTTTTCACTGCTCTGCGCAAGTCTGTGAACGATCAGGAAAGCACCATGAGTATTGATTTGGGTATTACAAATAAATTTTAGTGAGCAGGTGAATTTGCAAACATGGGATCCACAAATAATGAAAATTGATTGAATTTCTGTATCTACATTAAATGTAATATATGTCTGTCCCATCCATCTTCAGGATCCATAAAAACAAAGATCATGTCTATTTTATTCATCCATGCTACACACCTTAATACCAAGTTCCATCTGGCACATAGTTACTCAATATATATTTGTATTTATTAAAGTAAAAAAAAAANAAAAAAAAAAGTACACAGAAAAATATTCACTATATACCATTTAAAAAATTATTTACTGAATAACATGTACATTTGGCTCAATTTTGTCCAAGAAGATATATCTGTCTCCATTAAAAAATAAAAAACAAAAATCTAATGAGAAGAGTTATACCAAAATTTGGAGTAGTGATCTGCAAGTGGTGGGGTTTATGGGTGATTTTTATGTTTTTCTAAGTATTTGTTTGTATCTTCCAAATTGAAAATAATACAAACATATTTCTTTCATCATCACTACAAAATGCCATCACAACGTGAATACCTGCCTTAACTTTTCCACTGTATACAGCAGACATTTGAACAGCTCCAGGCACCTTTGAGGCTCTTTAACTTGCAAGAAAACGTCTTGGTTGGTGTCTCCAGCCTGCTCATATGACAGGTGTCACAGCTCATCTCCACAGGGGCCAGCACTTTCCTACATAATA
>NW_007778187.1:2245-3307 GCF_000696425.1 Galeopterus variegatus
AAACCTTTGCAGTGGATGGAGGGCAGCAGACATAAGAGCTTGGGGTCCAGAGATGCTATTTCACAGCTATCACAAAATTTGAGGTTTGGGGAAGATTACTTAACTCCTCAGATCCTCAGTGTCTCCCTGTGCAAAATGGCAGTGATTGCCTGAGTTAGTATCAGAGTCATTGTAAGGATCAATAGAGATAGTGCTTATCATGAACACTTTGCAAATGCGGGTGGTGCTGGCCACTTGGAAGAGGCTGGAGCTTTCCTCCCCAAATGAGTTTCTCCATCTACAAGGCCAGAAGATTTGCAGTTAGGGCTCTCACTTGGACAGCGTGTCTTAGAGCTTCAAAACTTCTTTGGGTCAAGCTCTGAACTTTCATCCCCTCTCTTCCCCAACAGATCTCTTCACCCTCCCTCTCCAATCTCTCACTGTCTGGGGCACTGTCATCTTCTTTCACCAACAGTGCTAGTGTAAAAATACTTGGAAAACAAAGTTAAAACATCACCATATACCAAAGATGAAAAAAATTCCATATTGATTAGTGAGTTAAGTATAAGACAAAAGCATTAAAAATACCAACTTGGTAACAGTTGTTATTGCTGAGTGATACTGTGTTGGGTCATTTTAATTTTTGTCTGTGTATTTTTATGATTTTCAAAATTTTCTCCAGTGCACATGTTCATCTTCACAACATTCTGGCGCTCGACACCTCTTTATTGAGTGCCTGTATACAAACAATTCTAGGCACTGGTGACCAGAACAGATAAGGGTACTGTCACTGGAGAGTACATAGCCAAATGGAAGACACATAAACAAATCGACACAAATAAGTAGATGATTACAAATTGGGTTAAGTTTCATGAACAGTGTTATAAATGGCTAAAAAAAAAAGAGTAGGAGGAGGTTAATTTAGATTAGAGTGTTGAGCAAGGTCCTGTGTGAAGTGACTTTTAAAGAGATATGTAAAAAATAATGATGAGTTAGTTGATGAAGGGGTGAGAAAGGAAAGGAATCCAGGGAGGGGCACCAGCTTGGACAAAGGCCCCAAAGCGGGAAGAAGGTTGGCCATGG
>NW_007778188.1:0-3307 GCF_000696425.1 Galeopterus variegatus
TTTTTTTTTTTTTTTTTTTTTTAAGATGACCAGTAAAGGGATCTTACCCTTGACTTGGTGTTATCAGCACCGCACTCTCCCAAGTGAGCCACGGGCTGGCCCTTCAAAGTTTTGATCTGGATTTGTCACTGCTAACTTTTTTTTAAGGCAGTAATTCTGATTTTTATGTGCAATCACTATTTTTAGATGATGCAACTATTTTTTTTAAAGCAATGCAAACTGAACAAAAGACATTTTTACAAAAATTTGACCTCTAGGCTGCCAGTTTGCAAACTCAGGTGCACAATGTGATACATCATATCCAAGCTTTGGATAGGAAGTAGGTAGTATATAATTTGCTCTGTACTGAAGTCTCATGAGCCGCTGCACTGTGCTGCTTATTTAATTTTTAAATCTGTCCATTTCTTTCCATCTCCACAGCCAACACCTTTGTCCAGGCCTTGAGATTTCTAGTCGAAAGCAAGACTAAAAGAGAGGGAAAGGAAATGCCATTTGAGATAGGTAGGGTTTTGACAGCTGGAGGTCAGGGGGAGTCTCTAAAAGGGTTTTGAATAGAAAGGTAATGTGCATAATTGGAGCAGTACTTTTAAATGATTTGGCAGTTGTTAGGTGGGTTTTGCTACAAAAAGTGGAGGTAGGGAATACCAGATGTTCTTGCAGCTTCCCTGGTGCATCAAGTCTGTTGGCAGAGGAACAGAAAGGAAAGGAAGGTGAGGACTTAGGAGGTCAGACGTCTAGGTCTTGACAGTGGTGGGAGAGACGAAGGTGAAGGGAGGAGGAAGAAGCCAAAGGTAACTTGGCTTTTAGCACAGGCCAAATACAGTTTGCAACAGGTTTTCTTTGAATCTAATAGTTTTTAAAATTTTTTGAATTTGTTGCCACAATAAAATCTGGACATTTCACGTAAAAATTCACAGTTTGGCAACATTGAAACCGTATTTCCAAATGGCAGTCTTCAGCTGCTCATCCATTAGACCAGGCAGGCTGTCCCCAGTCCCCACCTTCCCTCATTTGTGTTACCTGCCTGCTGCCTGTCCACATTTGCCTTTGTGACCCCTGGGAACCTGCTGGGATTGTTAACAAAGGTAGGAAAGTAAAGTGGAGATAGGGAACGAGGCTGAGGCAGGGGAGGGTCAGAGAAAAGCATGAGTTTGGCATTGGACACTTGGAGTTGCTGGGATGTCAACCATGGGAAGATAATGTAATTGGCAATTGGAGAGGTGCATCGAAACTTGGGGTATGTGGGATGGGGGACATGTATTTGAAAACTATTTCCATCCTAGATGCATGCTTCTTAACATTTAAGGTACATAAAAATCAGTGGGGATTTTGTTAAAATGCAGATTCTGGCTCAGTGGGTTTGGGCTAGGGCCTGAGATTCTGTATTTTAAACAAGTTTCCAGACTACACTGATATGGCTAGTCTATGGGCCTGCACTGGACAGCCGAGGTAGCTGGTCATGAAAGACAACTTAGGAAAAATGTATGTGGGAGGAAAAAGAACCTGCAAAGGAGGCAAAAGCTGTGGTTGTGACGGGAGACCCACAAGAGTGCGAAATTCTAGAAGCCAGAATGAGAGGGTTGAAGGCAGGTGGGAGTGGTGAACAGCAAAAGTGACAGAGTGACTGAGGAGAGCTGTGGAAGCAGAGCTCTATTGCATGACTAGGGAGTTCTTCAGAAAAGGGTTAAATCTACCCACCATACGCACACACCTGAGCTCCACCCACACCTGAGCCCACACACACACCTGGGCCCCACACACACCTGAGTCCACACACACCTGAGTCCACACACACCTGGGCCCCACACACACCTGAGCCCCCCACACTTCTGAGCCCACACACACACCTGAGCACCCCCACACCTGAGTTATTGGCTCACTCCCATCAGGCACCAGTGCCTTGTGTGGCACTTGTGTGCCAAACTTGGATGGTTTGAAAGTCTTCCTTGTGATGTATCATCAGGTGCTAAGCATCAAAAACACATTAAACTATTCTCTAGTTTTGTGGTTCTCAAAGTGTGAATGTGAGACCAGCAGCATCAACGTCATCTGGGAACTTGTTAGAAATGCCAAGTTTTTCAGAGGACTAAACCCTGAAAAAAGTTTCTCCCATTAGGCAATAATGTTGACAGATAAGATGGTCAAGACCTTCAAAACCTGTTTCATAGAAACTCTGGGGGCAGAGCCTGGTGTTTTAACAAGCCCTTCAGGTGATTCTGACTCAGCAAAGGAACTGGCCTGGCTCAAATCAGTCTTTTCAGGGGTGAGAGGATGAGACTGGACCATCAACTGAGAATTCTCACTGCAGATTGTTGTGATGGAAAGGGTAACACGATATTGGAGCATCAAAGAGATCGACCCATTTAGCTTGGGGGTGGAGGGTAGCTAGAGGCATCCTTGTTGCTGGTAGCAAAAAGATGATTAAAAAATAAAGATTATTAAGCAGTGGGTGATGTGAGATTTGGAGGCAGCAAGTGAAAAGTAGTTTTACAAGAGTTAACGGTAGAGGGAAGGAGGTAGACTGTCATTTACCACCATTGCAGTGTAGACAGAAAAGCCTTTTTTTTTTTTTTTTTTTTTTTTAAGATTAGGGAGTGTATAAGTACATGGAGTGGATGGGAAGGATCCAGGAGAAAAGTGATAAAAAAGTGTAGGGACAAGACAGTGATTGGAGCACAGCAGAGGAGGGTCCCTCCTGTGAAGGAAGAGGACAATGTGGTGCTTATGCAAGCAGCATGCAGGCAAACATGAGGTGGGCATTTTATAGAAACTCTGCCTGGAGGAATGAATGACAGAAAAAACATCGGAATAATGATTAACTCCAGAGGGAGAAGAAGACATGGCTGGGGAGGCCAAACAAGAGGCTTCAATAATCTTTATGTTCTACTCCTTGGGCTGGGTCATGAGTCCGTAGCTATTTATATTCAATATGTTTATCATGGACTACTTTACGTGCATAAAACATTCACAATAACAAGTTTTTGTAACTTTCTGTTATGGCACCATATAAACTGGGAAAATGTGCACATTGGGAGGTTGTTACTGATGTTTAACTGTGTCACGTTCGACATTTTTTTTTGACATTTGACATAAAATGGGGCATCGCGACTCTCCATTTTTAGAGGTAGAAAAACAGCAACAGCCCCAAATTTTAAAGTTACCTTAGACATTTAGTACAGAAAATTGTTTGGAGAACAGTCATTAGTACTAGTTTGTGTAGAGGGTGTTCCTGGTAGCTAGTTCTCTGATCCAGCTTCCATTCTGTTGTCTCGGAATAATCCTGACTGCAGCACCGACAACTAGCATA
>NW_007778189.1:0-1005 GCF_000696425.1 Galeopterus variegatus
TGTGATGGAGTTACATCCCGATAAATCCACTGTTAAGTTGAATATATTCTAATTGAAAATGCATTTAATACAACTAACCTATGGAACATCATAGCCCAGGCTCACCTACTTTAAACATGCTCAGAACATTTATATTAGCCTACAAATTGGGCAAAATCACTGAACACAAAGCCTATTTTATGAAAGTGCTGAATATCTCATGTAATCTATTCCTTGCTTACTGAAAGTGATAAACAGAATGGTTGTATGGGTACTCGAAGTACAGCTTCTGCTGAATTCGTACAGCTTTCTCACAATGCAAGTCAAAAAATCCTAACTTGAGTCATTGTAAATTGGGGATGGTGTGTCCTGCTGACCTCACTGGGTTGCTGTCAGGATGGAGTTAATATACGTTAAGTGCTTGAGACAGTGCCAGTGAGTACTCAGTGAACATTAGCTATTCGTGTGACTCCCCTGGGTGCCCAGAACAGCTTTCTGAGTAGGGGAGGTGGAGGAGGACGTGGTGAAGACACACAGACTTCCTGTGTCCTGAAGGCACACAGACTTCCCTTTGTCCTCAGTGTTCTTGTTCAGCCACAGCTTCCATTTAATGGGCACATTCAGTGTGGTTGGTAAGGCACTGGGCCTGCTGTATCACTGATTTCTAACCCTTCCCATAACACAGGAATTACTTGTTCCTTTGGCAGGTGGGGAACCTGAGCTTTAGACAGGTCTGAACCTCAGCTAGGTCTCCAACAAGGAACATCTGGCTCTGCTGAGCCATCAGATTCCTTCCAGCATGACTGCAAGGATGAAACAGACAGGTCAGGCACATGAATCAAGGTGGTGCTGCTGAAGCCACCTGCTGGACTCTTCTGGACAAACCCAAACCCTGCAGTGTCTAAGACCCCACAATCTGGTTCTCCAGTACCCTGGCACGTGAGTCTAACCTCACCTTCAACAAAGCCACACACTCACCAGCCATAGAGATAGTCAGCACTGTACACTGCAGTCAGCTTATTTTTT
>NW_007778189.1:1750-3307 GCF_000696425.1 Galeopterus variegatus
GCCACACACTCACCAGCCATAGAGATAGTCAGCACTGTACACTGCAGTCAGCTTATTTTTTAAAAACCATAAGCCCACAGCTCAATCGGAAAAGGAAATTCAAATCCATACACACATCAGTGACTGGGCAGTTAAATATCTTTCCTTGGCACAGGGCGGGGAGAGTTGCATGCAAGCGTTTGCTGTTGCATTGGTTCTAGAATCTGGGGAGCTGTCTCACCAATCTGTGGCATTTAGTTGTGGGGGGCGAAGCAACTGGGGACCGGGTGCCTTTGTGATCTCATTACCTCTGCAAATTAGCTGGCTTTCTTGACCCCTAAAAGTCCTGATTTAGCCTTATCAGTCCCTGGAAAACTGTACAAGGAAAAAAAACGTAAAAATTGTCTGTTGATTTAACAGCCATCCATTAAGCCCCAATTCTATGCCAAGTCCTGAGGTGGGGGCTGGGGATATCAAGAGAAATAAAGTACTATCCCTGCCTTCAGGAAGATCCCAGTTTAATATACAATGAAGACAAATAAGTACTTTTAATGCAATTCAATTTGTACTATGATAGAACAATGGGTACAGTCTGAGCTCCACTCTACAAGAGGCCAAATAAAAGCAAGCACTCAGGCCACAAGCAAAGCAAAGAACATGTTCAAAAAAATAACTTCATATTTGATTTTTTAAAAGGCATGAAGTGATCGGCATGGGGAAAATCAGAACATTGTCAGAATTCCTTATATTTAAATATTGCTTTTATTTTTAATTTCTTATTAAGGGAATGGGAAGCATGACAGTCTTTTCAATGCTCAGAGCTTAATCCAGAGAAAGGTAGCTAGGTTTGAGAATAACTGAGGATTAAAAACCGACAGAACTTGATGGCCACCTGATAAGAAGGGAGTTGAGGATGATGCTAAGGTTCTGGGCTGAGTGACTGGGAGGTTACAGGTACCACCAGCCTACCTAGAGAATACTGGAGGCTTAGGAGAGAAGCTAATGAGTTTGCTTTGGAAGGGAACCATCTAGGTGAAGATGTCCAAGAGTTGCGGATATATGGGTTGTCTAGACCCAGAGTTTCTGTGGACTAGGAAGCCAGTAGATATATATCAGCAGAGATGTCTTGGCAGGAAAGATCTGTCTGGAAGCTTCAGAGTATGGTAGTGGAAGGGATGGGCGTGGATGAGCTCACCCAGGCAGTGGTGAAAGGGAATGGGGAAAAGCATAAGGAATTGAATGCTGCAGGACTCCATCCTTCAGGGAGACTGAAAAGGAACACCCAAGAGATAGAATCAGTAAAACAGTGTCCCAGAAGCCCAAGGAAAAGAAATTTAAAAAGGAATGATCCACAGGGTCTAAAGCCATAGAGAGGTTAAGGAAGATAAGGACAGAGAAAGTACAATGGGTTTGGCAATTAGGATAGTCATTAGTGATCTCTTCTAGAGTGTTCCAGTGGAGTCCTGGGTACAGAAGCCAGACTGCGAGAAAGGAATTGAAGACCCTTTTGTTTTTTGTTTTTTTTAAAGATGGCTGGTAAGGGGATCTCAACCCTTGGCTTGGTGTTGTCAGCACCAC
>NW_007778190.1:0-904 GCF_000696425.1 Galeopterus variegatus
GACTTATGGATGCCTATGAACATATAGCAAATCTCATCAAAAAATTAACTTCAGATAAAAAATCTTTGAGTTCTTAAGTTTTAAGTGATAAAGTAGGTGGTATACTTAGTTCTTATCACTTATAACCTAGTTCCTTCCATTTAGTTAAAACATATTTCAGATAGCAAAATTCCAAGATAATATGGGGAGTTGGATAATCCAGTGAAATTCATTGTAATGAGATTTGACCCTTACACAAATGTATGTAAGTATCTGTAAGTGTATGCAAAGGCAAATGCAGGTATGTATGGAAAAGAGCACATGTGTATGGGTACAATATGCATATATTAGATTGTGTTTTAAGTGACAATTTCTGCAAATGTTTGAATGGAACTTTTAATCATTATTAAATTATGATTGGTGCTTACTAAGGATGCGTGAAAGTAGCTGAAGAAAGTGTTAGCCAAATGAGTTTGGGAACCTCAAGGCTTACAGATTCTTTAAATCATGATAGTGTCAAATAAAAGGCTATGAAAGAGAGGAAGGCTCTGGTGAGGAGGGTGTCTTCTCTAGTTCACCTCCCTTCAGAGCAGCTCAGGATACAGCCAAGGAGTGTCATGTAATTCCAGCAGTTCCTGTGGGTTCGTTTCCCCAGAGCACCAGGCTAGGAGGAGTTGGGAAACTGGTGCTTAATAGTGAACATTTAATATAAACATTCCTGGACCTAGACAGAGCTGCCTTGTTCATGGATTCATGCCACACTCAGCTAAGGATTAAGATGACTTCCTTAACAAGAAAACAAACTCAGATGAGTGCTAAGCCAGCATTTCTCTCTAAGTAGCACAGTGAGAGGAAAACAGAACTGGAAACAAACAAACAAAACCACACCTGCTTTGCAACCATGTTAGAGTGCTAAGAAAAAAAA
>NW_007778190.1:2558-3306 GCF_000696425.1 Galeopterus variegatus
TCAGGGAGACAAAACTGAGATACACAAAACATAAAAGGCGAATTGAATCAGCTTGCCACATTGAACTTTAACACAACAGAAAAACCCATCTCTCCATTTCCTAGCTAAGGACTTGCAATTTTAATAGCCCCAATGAAATTACAATTTACCCTTGTGAGAGACTCTGTTGTTGAGACTTCATATAAATTTGCAGGTATTCACAAAAGGCAGGTCAAGCAAAATCATATCCTCCCCAATTGCTTTGTTTCTTCACATAAATATCCTTTAAAATAGGTTTTCTTCATGCTCCTGAACAGCACTGTAATCACTTGTATAAAACAAACAATCCTGAACTTAAGCAAGCCACTGAGTTTGCTTGAGAGAGACAATGTCTTCCTTGTTACTTGGTTTTATCTTTTTATTTTTTAAGAGGAAAGTTTTTTTCTCCCCTCTCCCGTTTGTAGACCACCCATGAACCTTTTTATTTTTCTCGCTTAATCTGAGAAAGGGGAGAAAAGGAGACGTGTTGCCCTTAGCAGTTCTTGGGCTTTTCTCCCAATAGGGTAAGTTAATTATTTTAACCTACTGAGGAGGGGTGGCCAGGGTAGTAGGCACGGGAGGGGGGAAGCAGGTGTTTCAAACACCTGCATTTCTAAGCTTAATTGCTCCGAAATCTTCTAGGCTCTCCGCTGCACTCTCCTTTCTTTACAGAGGCTTGGGGGGAGGGGTTCATTTGTGAAGTTCTTAACTAATTGTAGCATAAATATGC
>NW_007778191.1:0-2185 GCF_000696425.1 Galeopterus variegatus
CAATATTGAAAGTGGAGTACTAAAGTCTGCTACTATTATTGTAATGTTGTCTACTTCTTTCCTGAGACCTGTCAATGTTTGTTTAATATATTTAGGTGTTCTGATATTGGGCGTATGTTTGTAATTGTTATATATGTTTCTGATGAATTCACCTTTTATCATTATATAATGACTTTCTTGGTCTCTTGTGACAGTTTTTGATTAAAAGTTTATATAATCTGTTATAAGTAGGTATCCTTGTAAAAGGGAGAAATTTTGTACACAGGGTAAATAGTAGGTGAAGATTGGAGTTATGCTGTCACAAAATCAAGAAACTACCAGAAACTAGGAGAGATGCTTAAAGTATGTCATTACCTCCCACCTTTGTAGGGAATATGGTCCTAAAAACACCAGGATATTGGACTTCTAGTCTTCAGAATTGTCAGACAATAAATGTCTGTTTGTTTAAGCCATTCATTGTGTGTTACTTTGTTATGGCAGTCCTAGCAAACTAATACAGAAATTAAAACCATCGTGGTCAGATTTGGTCCCTTAAGAACTAATTGTGGTGAAAGATGTAGAGAAAAAGAGAAATCCAGTGAGGGAAAATGTGTACAGGTTGCCTTACTACAGTGAAAGTGCAATGAAAAGACACTGGCAGATATCAGACTTGCAGACATTATCAACATCCTCTCTGTCCCACCAAAAAAATTTTCTCAGATTATAAATAACTAAACTTGTATCCATAGTTTACCCCAGCAAAGTTGCTAAATGCAGTTGTTCTGAATTGGCATTTTAAAATGGCAGCTAGTCAATTTACCTATGATATTTATTTTTATACTGTTACTTTATTCATCTATCTCTTCTTCTAAATTCTGTTTTTGCCTATTTTAATTGACAGCAGTTCTTTGTAACAGATGAAGCATATTTATGCACAAATATGAAATGTCTCAGAGTTATTAATTTATGGAACAAAGAAAGATACAGATGACTACTGATGTCTTCACCCCTTAGAATATGTTTTATTCTAAGGGGGTTGAAGTTTTGCGTGAAACTTGAAATACTTGAAATGTTCCATAATGTAATTCAATGTTGAGAACAGAATCTGAGACCAGGGTGACAATATGAGTAAAAGTACAGAAGGTAAAATGATTGTATAATCATTCATGTAGGGAACATTTAGAATGGGAGAAGAAAATCAGATTTATTCATACTGATGGGTTATTGAAGCACATCGAATGTGGGTAAGGACATTAGATTTATTTACTTTGAAGAATAAATAGAAATAAAGTTTGGTGAAGATGCTGGAGCTAGAGCATGGAAGAAATTTATCCAGTTACTACTGTCTATAGAACTGAGAAGCTCTTGTTGCTATGTAGCTAAATCTAGAACTTAGACAAATAAGAAACAAATGAGGGGATTTATATTCTTCTTTGTCATGTGAAGTCTCAAATATAAATTTTTATTCATAGAGACAGGTGGTCCAAAAAATCCATGAGTAGGATTACAACTAAAATAAGATCATGGGTACCATCAATTCATTTGGTGGTAAGTCATTCAAGTGTTGAGCTCTAAAGGAAAGAGTACCAGTATTTGTGTATGCATGGACACACACACAAAACCACACTCATCACACAAACTGATTTTTTGCCAGTGTGTAGAGTTTGAGGAGAATCTATGTCTTGCATTATTTCCTATTATACTACACTGTTTTTAAGGTGTTGTTACCCATCATTTGAAAAACACTGAATTAGACTGTAAATGAGAGTGAGAGGATAGGTGGTAATTAGAGCACAGAGATTGATGAATTTGATGAAACTGTGGGGAGAAGGAAACAGAATTTATAGAAGATGATGTATGACATTCTACCATGATGCTCTGCCACATTATTAATAAAAATATTATATTCACTCAAGAGGTGTGGTCTCTGGAGTCATATAAAACAATGTATAAAATAATGTTATGAATCCAAAGACAGCCTGGCTCAAATATTTTTGCAAGTTAGTTTTCCTATTACCTGCTTGCAAGATTAGATCTGAGGAATAAATTTTGATAGATTTATATTGTTAAGTTCCCTTTCTTTTTTTTTTTTTTTTCCTTTTTGTCTTTTTTCGTGTCTGGCAATGGATCGCAACCCTCAGTGTCGCGCCCGTACCGGACCGGGACCGGCAACAGGATCGCCACCCTCTGTGTTTCTCCCGCCCCC
>NW_007778191.1:2929-3306 GCF_000696425.1 Galeopterus variegatus
CCGCCCCCCGCCCGCCGAGGGGGGGGCCAGTCTGTATGGGGGATCCTAACCCTCGGCGGGGGCGCCGCCGCACTCCCAAGCGGCGCACTGTAGCAGTGTGCCACCGGGCTGGCCCTTAAGTTCACTTTCAACAGTGCTACATTATTAATAATCCATTTCCAACACAGCAAAGATTGATACTCTAAAATAATTACCAAGTTTTGTATATGTCAAAAGAGACATGGAGAGGAAATCAGCATATCACAATTTTATGCTGAATTACTCACTAACTACTAAATTACTCACAATTTAATGGTGGTTTCTCAAAGATTTCTTTTGGTGGTCTTGCTTTCTTCTCTTGTCATTTGGTGAAGTAGCCTGCCCTTTATTTTACTTAA
>NW_007778192.1:0-3306 GCF_000696425.1 Galeopterus variegatus
AAAGTGCTGTAAGTATTGATTTCAGGGTTGCAAATAAATTTTAGCTAGTGGACAAATTCACAAACATGAAATCTGCAAATAATAAGGATTGACGGTATACACACATACATATATATAACTCCTAGGGTATATATCATCTGTTCGTGGTGCACCTACTGTAACACGGGCCATGGTATGAGCCTGTGTTCACCAGTTAGTACACATTGGAGGCCCTTTTTTAGATATTTGTTAGATAAGTAAGTGAATGATCAAAGATCCAAGTGGGTCAATTACACACGCAGAGAGTATACTCCAACGACCATCTACTCCAGGTACATAGACCATACATATTAGATACCATTTTATGAAAGCTACTAAGGTAATTTTAAAGATGCTCATCACCCCTTCACCTTCATTAGATTATAATTTTTCATTATAATTTTTATTATGATGATTATTACATTGATGTAGCTCTTTATGATTCAAGAAAACACATTCATGTAGTTTCCAAGCTACAGTGTCTATTGTATATAAGTGGATTGTTGATTCAACTATTGTCTAGAATCACTATGGATTTTTCTTTTTCACTTTTAATAAAGCGTAGAGAAACACTAAGATGAACAGGTTAGTCCATAGACCCAGTACAGTGTCTATTGTATATAAGTGGATTGTTGATTCAACTATTGTCTGGAATCACTATGGATTTTTTTTTTCACTTTTAATAAAGCGTAGAGAAACACTAAGATGAACAGGTTAGTCCATAGACCCAGTTCTGTGTGTTTTGTGTTTTGATTCATTAGTAATCTGGTTCTGATTCTATAGCTTTTGAGCTTTGGGGGGCCCAAAGAGGGGAGATGAGTTCACCAAAGTATTTGGTAAAGAGTTTAAGATCTTTTGGAGAGAAAATAGACATATCTCCACCTAGTGGTCAAAAGAAAAATGTGGAAACATTGAAATGGGTTTGGATCATTAGGTGCATAGGGGCTGCTTTTCTCCCGAGTGTGTCAAACATTGACAAGAGGAAAAAAAGAACTAGATGGTCAACAAAAACCCATCAGGATTACTGTGGAAAACATTATATGAAGGCAGTCTAATATGAGCTTTGGAATCATAAACTTGGGTTAAAATTCCAGCTCCACCACTAAAGAGCTATGTGATTTGGGACAAGATGCTTAATTATCCAAGTCTCAGCTTCTTCATCTGTAAAATGGGAATAATACTCACAGCATAAATTTACTTTAAGGATTAAATAAAATAATGCATATAAATCAAGTAGCACAGTGGCTGGCACACAGAAGACAGTAAATGACAGGTATTATTATTATGTCTGTTTGAAAAGAGGGATAAAGTATTTCCTATATGGACAGCACTTACATGTTGCACATGTGTTACTGATAAAAAGGCAACACAGATTGCAAAAAGCATAAGGAATCAGAGTATTATATGCTTTAGTGCAATAGGATCTATTACATTATCTGTTGAATATACAATGCATTAAATAAGGAGGAGTCCTGGATAAAATGACTCATAGGAAAGTTCCCATATTTCAGGTTGACTCTCCATTTCAATGGAAATGCGCAGATACTGTGAAGCATGTCGTTGTTATTCCAAGTCCACTAGAAAGAAAAGGCAGTGAATTATTGACAATTACAAACTGGAAAGTGTTCTAAATAAATAATAGATCCTTATTGCCTTCCTAAAGAAGTCACATCGTTAAAATGTATTTCTAATCCTACTAAAATAATATTCAGTATAAGATATCGTGGTCTCATCTGGGGTTGCACGCATAGCCTCCTATACCAGAGGTCCATATGAATGGGGGTGAGGGAAATCAGGAAAACAACTGCAGGATTAGGAGTCCCTGCTTCAATCCTTCACCCTTGTAAATGGTGTTGATCTGGTAGTTTTCTGCCTGCCATTGTCTTTTCCTATTGATTTCTTGTGGTTTGAACATGTCCCCCAAAAAAGACAGGTTGAAATTCTAACTTGCAGTGCTTGTGAATGTGATCTTCTTTGGAAATACGATCTTTGCAGATATAATCAAGCTATAAATGATGATGAAGTCTTGGGCAGTCGGGTGAGTCCCTAATCCGGTATGACTGGTGTCCTGTAAGAAGAGCAGAGAGACACACGCAGAAGAGAGAATGCCATGTGAAGACACAGACACACCCAGACGGAAGACAATGTGAATAGACACAGAGGACATCACATGAAGATGGTGGCAGAGATGGAAGTGATGTGTCTACAAGCCACAGAACACCGAGGATTGCCAGCAACACAGAAACTGGGAGACAGGCATGGAACAGATTCTCCCCAGAAGGAACATGGCCCTGCCAACACCTTGATTTCAGACTTCTGGCCCCCATAAATGCAAGAGGATAAATTTCTATTGGCTCAAGCCACCTAGTTTGTGGTAATTCGCTACGGCAGCCCTAGGACACAAACATGAGGGCACTTCAACAAGTTCGTGGAAAGATTCGTGTTATCTTTCAATTCTATTTCTCCATAGTTTGTGGTAATTCGCTACGGCAGCCCTAGGACACAAATATGAGGGCACTTCAACAAGTTCGTGGAAAGATTCGTGTTATCTTTCAATTCTATTTCTCCATGAACTTTTTGAAGTACGCTTGTGCACTATTCCTAGCAGAGGGAAGTTACAGCGTGGTTGGGTAGTGGATGTTGATCTGAGCAGTTTTTAATTCCCTGAAATTCTAACCTTATGAAGTTATAGCAAGCTGCCATTAAATAGGAGGGGTGACGGGGTTGAAATACGTTGTGTTCAGGCCACATTGAGCAATAGGTGATGCAGGAAAAAATTAAACATTTAGGGTCTCTGACCGGCCCCACCTGGGTATGGAAGAGAAGGGGGATTTTCCTCTCTCGATGGCTGGCCAGCTTCTGAAGCCTGGTACTGCCAGTCATCTGCCTGCTTGTTTTTGTGGGGAGGATGCTCACTGAATCTACCAATGCCTGAACTTTTACAGAAACTTCCAGGACACTTGCCTTCCTCTCTCCTCTCCTTCCCTGCCATTTTCCCAGCTGTCAGGGACTGCACCTCAGAATCCACCCTCCTCTCTGCTGTCAAGAGTAAGTGGAACTCAAGTTACTGGGCTTCAAAATATCCTCAACTAACGTGCACCCTGTTTAAATCCAAGGGGTGTTAGCTCGGCTTATTTGGATTTAGGAAATGCTCAATCATCCTGTTGACTCAGTGCCTAAAATAAGAGGCAGATGCCAGACCCCTTAATGCAAAAGAGACTCCCCCAGCAGCCTAACGCTTGTGTTTAAAAACAATCCCACTAGATGGAGCTCCTTTATGGTTGGGCC
>NW_007778193.1:0-1661 GCF_000696425.1 Galeopterus variegatus
ACAATTGTTCCTTTGAGCTGCAGCAAACAAACATACAAACAAACAAAAGCAAGTGCACACATGTGTAGGCAGTGCTAACTAACTGGGCAGCAGCTGTTGTAAGATTCTGTCAATTGAAGATGCACGATGATTTTAGGGAAATTAAGATCTAAAACTTGTATAACTTGGAATTGATGAAAGTTAGCAATTTGTCTCTTCCAGAATTTGTAAGCTCCTTACAGGATCAACACAACAGGGACAACGTACTGTTCAACTCTGTATTCTCTTCACAGGCACATAATAAATGTCTAGTTGAAAAAGCAAAGCTTTACAATTCTGTGCCCTCTATCCATTTTGTAATAGAAGTAGTAAACTAAACGCAATTGTCTTTTCCTTTTCCTAGACATCTTTATTTTTTTATAGCTTCATATTATTCCATTGTATGGATATACTAGAGTATATTCAACCCATCTCCTGTATGTGGACAATTGGGTTGTTTCCAAACTAAGTTGCAATGAATAACCTTGTACCTATGTGTTTTCATATTGTTAGAAACTTATCTTCAGGATAGATTTCTGGAAGTGGGATTGTTGGGTCAATAGGTAAATGTCTGTGTGGTTTTGTTAGATATTACCACATTTTCCTCCATAATGGTTATACCATTTTGTATTCCCACCAACAATGCCAACAGAGAGGGCTGTCAAGATTTTTAATGTTTCCAGTCTGACAGTTAGAAATGGTATCTCACAATAGTTTTAATTTGCATTTCTTAGGAGAAAAGTTAAAAAATCTTTTCTGCTTTTTAAAAACTTTTTGCATAAGAGCTTTATTGAGATATTATTATTAATAGAAAATTTTTTCTATTTTTAAGGGCCATTTTTATGTCTTTTCTTTGTATATTATCTTTTTGGTTTTTTGCCTATTTTTCTATCAAGTTTTTGGTCATTTTTTCCCCTCAATTTTTGAGTTTTTAATATGTTAGGAGTATTTGCCTTTTATATGTGACACATGTTGTATATATTTTCTCTCAGTTTGTCAGTTGTACTTTGACTTTGTGATTTTTTTTTGCCCTGTAAAGTTAAAAAAATTGTTTCATAGTTAAATTTCTGTATATATGTCTGTTTGTCTATCTATCTATCTATCTAATTTTATTGCCTTTGTATTTTAAGTCATGGTTAGAAAGTGTTTCCTTACACCCAGGTTATGGAGGAATTAACCCTATCTATCTATCTAATTTTATTGCATTTGTATTTTAAGTCATGGTTAGAAAGTGTTTCCTTACACCCAGGTTATGGAGGAATTAACCCATGCATTTTCCGTCTTCTACACTGAGCTCTCTCTGGTCCAAGCAGTTGGACTCCTGCATTTAACAACCAGCAGCAGAGCATTGAATTCTTCTCATGCTAACATCTCTCTCTGCCCACAGCTAAACTCCTCCAATTTTAAGGATTTATAAGATGGGGCTGACCTCAGTAATCCAGGATAATCTCCCCATCTCAAGGTCCTTAAATTAATCACATTTGCAAAAAAAAATTTTTTGTGTGTGATGCGAGGTAATATATTCATAGACTCTGAGGATTAAGGTTATGGACATCTTAGTGTGTTCTTTGGGGGGTGGAGAAAGATATTTCTCTGCCTAACATATTGACCATTTTGGAAGATCACATCACTGAGAACATTGC
>NW_007778193.1:2014-3306 GCF_000696425.1 Galeopterus variegatus
AAGATATTTCTCTGCCTAACATATTGACCATTTTGGAAGATCACATCACTGAGAACATTGCCATCCATAGTATTTGAGTTACAAATAGAGTACATCTGTATCAATCTGTATAGTTTTCATATTCATAGTGATTCTGCGTTTATCTGCAAGCATCTGACTTCACCGTTTTGCTTTTTGGTGTAGTTGTGCCCATATATATGTATGCAAGAGGGTACTTCAAAAGATCATGGGAAAATAGAATTGATAGATAACATGGGGCCGGCCCGATGGCGCACTCAGTAGAGTGCAGTGCTTGGGAGCATGGTGGCGCTCCCGCCGAGGGTTCGGATCCCATATAGAGACCGGTCCGCTCACTGGTTGAGCGCGGTGCGGGCACAACACGGAGGGTTGCGATCCTGTTGCCGGCCGCGGTATGGGCGGCGCGACACCGAGGTTTGCGATCCCGTTACCGGTTACGAAAAAAGACAAAAAGGAAAAAAAAATAAAATAAAAAAGATAGATAACATGAGTCTTTTCATGGACTTTTTAAAGTACTTAAAAAAATTTGTTTTGTTAAATTTGTCATTTAGCAATCAGTAAGTTTGATATTTCTTTTTTTCAAAAAACGGATCCCAATTGATATTCAAATCTTTTACATATAGAATACTTAAAAAAATTTTAAAAATCTAATTATCTGGATAGTCATTTATATTTTTTATTTTATTTATTTTTGTTCTTATATTACTTGTTTTCTTCTTATTTTCCTCCAGCTTTATTGAGGTATGATGGACAAAAGTTATATATACTAATAGTGTACAATGTGTTTTGATATGTGTATACATTGTAAAATGGTTACCACAATCAGGCTAATTAACATATTCATCACCTCACAGTTATTATATATTTTTTTGTGGTGAGGACATGTAAGGTCTACTCTCTTAACAATTTTCAGGTATACGTTATTAACAATAGTCACCATGCTGTACAATAGACCTCCAGAACTTACTCATCCTGCCTAACTGAAACTTTGTGCCCTTTGACCCGCAGGCACCTCCTCATTTTCCCCATCCTCCAGTCTCTGGCAGCCACCATCCTACTCTCTGATTCTTTGAATTTAACTTATTTAGATTTCACATATAAGTGAGATCATGTAGTATTTGTCTTTTTTTTTTTGTCTTTTTCCTGACTGGTGAGGGGATTGCAACCCTTGGTGTGGTGTTGCCCGCACCGCGCTCAGCCAGTGAGCGCCCCAGCCATTCCTATATAGGATCCGAACCTGCGGCGGGAGCGTCGCTGTGCTCCCAGCGCCGCAC
>NW_007778194.1:0-1086 GCF_000696425.1 Galeopterus variegatus
GGTCCAGTGAGGGAAGAAGACCAGGTTTAGTGAGGAAACCGCAAGCATTATTAGGGAAGTTTCAGAGGGACACAGTTATTTTTTATGTTTGTGTGTGTGGGGTTTTGCCCTGAGGAAACGTGCCCAGGAAACATGGCACATAGTTACAGAGAAGATAAAACATGCTGTAAAGGGAATTCATGCAGGAAAGAAATAGAACTAGTCACGTTCAAGTTAAATTGTGACTGATAGAAGCATTACTTTAAATTTCTTAAAAAATTTTTTTTAATTGTATATATTATTGTATATATTTAAGGTGCACAAAATAATGGTTCTTTTTTTTTTGGCAGCTGGCTGGTATGGGATGTGAACCCTTGACTTTGGACAACATAATGTTTTTTAAAGAGATTCTATGTTTTTAAAAAAATTTAAACTATGAAATCATAGTTGTATACATTTATGGGGTACAGTGTGATGTTTTGATATATGTATACATTGTGACATTAAATCAAGCTTAAATTTCAAAATATCACAAGATAGAAATATCTTAAGAGCCCCACTTTGAGAGAAGAGACAGTGTGCATGTCGCCATCCTACAGTGGTAAACTTAGTACCAAAATTAACTTCTTCATGAGCGATTTCTCCCACTTGAGGGTTAAGTTCACATGCTGAGAACTCTAAAGAGCTGGCACGGATGGAGGGCATCCTGGTGAGATGAAATCTAGGCTTGCTCTCTTCTCTCAGATACCATGAAGTTTCTGCCATGGTGTGTTGCTGGCATTAACAACAAGGTTCCTGCAGAGCTCAAGTGCTCCCATGTGTCTTTTGGAATTTGAGGAGGAGGAGACTGTCATTGAGATGACTTGCCATCACTTCTCCCATTTCAACTGCATTCCACCATGGCTAAACAAGACTAATTCCTGCTCCTTGTGCCGCTGAGAGCTGCCCACTGGTGCTGATGCATAGGAGGAGCCCAGGCAAGATGAGGCTCCCGAGCAGCTGCACAAACTTTGCTCCAGACTTCTGTGGAGCTGTGTACACGAGGGGCTGCGGCTGAGTGCCAGTCCTCCACAACGTCTTTCTCTTGTATCTTGTATGTGCATTAAA
>NW_007778194.1:2753-3306 GCF_000696425.1 Galeopterus variegatus
GGTAAGCATTTGTGTATCTGAACATATCTAAGTGTAGAAAAGGTAGTGGGTTGTGCTGCGACTCTACTATGGATACGATTCACTAGGAGTTTTTCAGCTCCATTATAATCTTATGGGACCACCGTTGTATACATGGCCTGTCATTGATGGAAACGTCCTTACGTAGTGCATGACTGTAATTGATATTTTATAGTGCTGTGTTGTGCTTATTTTGTAATTCTCAAGTGAACTGTACTGAACAATGTTCCTGGGCTGATTGGAGAGAGTGAACAGAGTCTAGGGCACAGTACAGTGTCCTACATGGACCCAACTCAGGGGCCTTGGGGCCAACAGTAAACTGGCCGCCCGACTGATTCCAGGGTGATACAAAGAATAGTGGGTGAGAACCCATACCTCACTTTCTTCATCTCAAAATGGGGATAAAAAACTTTTTAAGCCTTTTGTAAAGATTAAGTATGTGAATATGTGCAAAGCATTTGGAAATAGGACCTGCCACATAGTAGGAGCTGTGTAAATCAGCAGGCCATATGATAAGGGCCACTTTTGTAGGTCA
>NW_007778195.1:0-714 GCF_000696425.1 Galeopterus variegatus
AGTATCCAAAGCCCAAATATAAGACTGTTGGTACCTACCTCAGGTGGGCCACTATCCCCAAGGGAGCTGATCCTCCCAGCTGGCAGAATACCTACCACACCTCCCCACCACTTAGCTACCTCTGGGGGCTGGTCCTCCCAAGACTCCAGTCACAGGTGATGTTCTTCTTTACAATGTTTTGAAAGCCAATTGTGAAGGACACGGTCATCTGCAGGATCTTATTCATGTGGCTTTTGTATGCAATACACAGCTATGGACACCAAATAAGTCCTTCAATTAATAGAACTGCAAGAAACAGCCATTCAAACAATATGTAGTGAAGAGTCCACATTCCTAGAACTCAGCCACACACTATGAGAGAGACAACCCAGTTCCTGCCCTCCTACAGCTTACCAGTCTAGCTGGAGCTGTAGAGAGAAATAATTTAGAGACTATTGTTATTTACTTACCTCAATAAAGCTGGGGGGAAATAAAATAAGCACTTTTTCTGAGGTTAAACCAAAATTGTTATTCAACAGAGTTTTTAAATGTCTAGCACGGCACTTGAGGATTTTCTAGTATCTCAATTAGAAAACCCCTGTTCTAACCCAATTACCGATGCAACCTTGAACAAGTCACTTAACCTCTTAGAGCCTCAGTTCTTCAACTCTAACTCCCCAGCATCCTTAGCTTCTAGGTCAATTAAGTGCAAAGTTGTTTGGCACAAGAGGAATT
>NW_007778195.1:2656-3306 GCF_000696425.1 Galeopterus variegatus
CCCTGGAACACTGAAAACCCATTACCATTTTCTCTGTGTACCAGGACATGAAAAAAATATTGAAAAGCAAAGTGACAAGGAATGGCAGCCGTAATTTAGTTCAACCTTAGTAGTCATTTCAGAAACACACCCTCACGTTTAAAAAAATGTTTAAGACTACTCTCTTATGTAATAATTCCTTTAGATGCAATTTGAATTAAACAAGATTTGTGTGGTTGTTGCTGTTTCCACGTATGTATTTACCCTTTTCCCACTGTGTGGCATGGAAGTATCTGCAGAGCGCTCCAGTCCATCTGTCTGCTCAGCAGGAATGCCTTTTCCTCCTGTCAACACTCACACCAATTGAAATTACAATAAAAAGGAAATAGTAAGCTGAGGAGGCATGTCCTATGTTCCTGGACAAGCATCCCCCTCCTGAGCACATAGCTACTCTCTTGTTCACTCAGTGTCCAAATCCAGTTTTCCTATTTTTATTTGATTCTGTTAGTGTCTTGCAGAGGAAATGAAGACGGTTCCCATTTTATAGGAGAAAAAGAGAGAAGACAATGATGAAAAAGAGGATCAGAATTTCTCAAACCAAGGACAGCACCTTGTTCAAATCCAAGCCAGAGCAGGATGGTAGCTGAAAGGGGTTCCAGCTTGCATTTTAC
>NW_007778196.1:0-494 GCF_000696425.1 Galeopterus variegatus
TTAATTCTTTGGAAGTGCTTGAGAAGAAGTGGTATTAGTTCTTTACATGTTTTGTAGAATTGGGCAGTGAAACCATCTGTACCTGGGGTTTTCTTTGTTGGGAGACTTTTTATTACTGCTTCAAGTCCATTACTTGTTTATTGGTCTGTATAGGTTTTCTGTTTTCTCATGATTCAACCTTTGGTAAGCTGTATGTGTCCAGAAATTTATCCATTTCTCATAGGTTTTCTAGTTTGTTTCATATAGTTGGTCATAGTAGTCTCTTGTGATCCTCTGTATTTCTGTGGTATCAGTTGTAATGTCTCCATTTTCATTTCTTGTTTTATGTTTTAAGTCTTTTTTTCTTCATTAGTCTAGCTAAAGGTTTTGAAATTTTGTTTATCTTTTCAATAAATCAACTCTTTGTTTCATCAATATTTTGTTTTAATTTCTAATTAATTTATTTCTGCTCTGATTTTTGTTTTTCTCTCCTTCTACTGATTTGGAGTTTGGCT
>NW_007778196.1:2114-3306 GCF_000696425.1 Galeopterus variegatus
TATAATCCATTGAGACACTCTATGCATTTTAATTCGTGCACTTATTCCATTTACATTTAGAGTTATTATAGATATTTTGGGACTTGCTGCTGCTATTTTGCCCCCCTTTTTTTTCTGGTTGTTTTGTTGATGCTTTTCCCTTTTTTCTGATCCTACTGTATTTCTTTGTGATTGAGTGGTTTTCTCTAACAGTGTATTTTGATTTCTTGCTATATAGTTTTAGTATATCTCATAAGTTTTTGGGGTTGTGGTTGTCATGAGGCTTATAAAAATCATGTTATAGTTATAACAAATTATTTAAGACTGATAACAACTTAACTTTGATATCTAAGAAAAAAGAAAATAAAAACAAAGCCAACTCTACTCTTCAGCATCACCCCCCTCCCCTCTCCACTTTTTGACAATTTGCTCTTTTAAGTTAGTTATGTCTTGTAATATTGCTTACCTCTTTTATGGTTGTTGTATGTGTTAGTGTCTTATTAGGTTTGTCCTTTAGTCTTCATACTAAGGATGTAAGTGGTTTACTCACCATCCTTAAAACAGTGGAGTATTCTGAGGTTGTCTGTGAACTTACTTCAGGAATGAATTATGTACCTTCAATTATTTTCTTGCTGATCCTTACTGCCATCTTCTTTCAGATCAAAGAACTCCCTTTAGCATGTCTCTTAATGCAGGCCTAGTGTTTATGTATTCCTTTGGCTTTTGTTTGTCTGGGAAATTCTTTATTTATCCTTTGTATTTGAAGGTTAGTTTTTCTGGATGGAGAATTCTTGGCTGACAGTGTTTCTCCTTCAGCACTCTGAATGTATCATCCCATTCTCTTCAGGCCTGTAGTGTTTCTACTGAGAAATCTGCTGAGAGACTCAGTGGGGTTCTATTATATGTTATGTGTTTCTTTTCTCATACTGCTTTTGGTATTCTTTCTTTATCTTTAGTTTTTGATCATTTGATTATGATGTGCCTTGGGGTATTCCTCCTTGAATTGAATCTTTTTGGTGACTTCTAAGATTCCTGTACCTGGATGCTGTCATATTTCTCCATATTTTGGAAATTTTCACCCATTAGTTTCTTGAATGTGCTTTCTAGGTCTCTTCCTTTTTCCTCTCCTTCAGGTATGCCAATTATGGAGGTCATTTTGCTTGAAGGAGTCACATATTTGCTGTATTTTGCATTTTTCTTACTCTTTTTTTTT
>NW_007778197.1:0-3306 GCF_000696425.1 Galeopterus variegatus
TTTATGTTTCTTCCATAAGAATTTATGGACTAAGAAATACTAAGAAAGGCTTGCATTAAATGTTGCCATTCATGCAGTGATTAGCATTATCAGCAATCATAGAAGGGGTGTTATTAAAAAAATAGAGATGACCAACTATAACCAGGGAGACAATTGAGAATTGCATACACATAAAGTGAGAAAAAATATTTTGATTAGGTTCTATTTTTATTAACAAAATACACATTTGCCATTCATGCAGTGATTAGCATTATCAGCAATCATAGAAGGGGTGTTATTAAAAAAATAGAGATGACCAACTATAACCAGGGAGCCAATTGAGAATTACATACACA
This sequence comes from Galeopterus variegatus, assembly GCF_000696425.1. Classification (NCBI taxonomy): domain Eukaryota; kingdom Metazoa; phylum Chordata; class Mammalia; order Dermoptera; family Cynocephalidae; genus Galeopterus; species Galeopterus variegatus. The sequence goes on from NW_007778197.1 coordinate 336, forward strand.
TAAAGTGAGAAAAAATATTTTGATTAGGTTCTATTTTTATTAACAAAATACACAATTAACTTGCAGTGTGCATCTGTTTTCTGTGATTACCAACATGGATATAGTAGAAAATGAGCACTTCCACCAATAAAATTTCTACAATTGATGGAGACAGTCTGTGCTGACCATGATGGTAGCCAAAGACTGCATGTGTCTATTGAATGCTTAAAATATTGCTACTGTCACTGAGAAATGTATTTTTTTAATTTTATTTAATTAAAAAGAATATAAATATAAATTTTAAAAGCCACATATGGCTAGTGGCTACCATATTGAACAACACAGCACCAGAATATCTGCTTTTGAGAAAAGAATATTGATTACAAAATCAAGAGCTTTGTCTCAGGGAATTTATCAAGACTAAAACATATAATTTTAATTTAGGTTAAAATTTAGGATAATAATCAAAGTACATGAGGATTCTCTTTGAGGATGAGCACTGCTCCTAAAGTTCAAATTTGCTTTGAATGTTAAATGTACTCTGTAACAAATGATCATTACCCAAACTAACAAAAACTGCCTGATTCTGTAAATCACAATAACAGAAAGTATCACCAATGAGAAACCAAAACAAAACAAATACATGATGAAATGTATTTTAAAAATAACAGCTTAAATTTGTGTTTATTTTTTGGTTTAGATATATAATTAAATTTAATTAGAAAAATATTTTAAAATATCGGGGCTATTTCTTGAGGAATTAAGGTAGTAAGGTCAAAGCTGAATTGAGTGTAAAATAATTTGGTGTTGAATAATCTACTATATGTCCCCTTATATTCCACCTTTCTATGATTTGAAATTGTCCCAATGTTCATGGCAAGAAATATCCTCAAACTATGCTTTATTTGATCCCTCGTACCTATTTAAGTAGTGAAGGTTTGGGAATTTAGCCTGATATTAACCAAATTATTTAATCAAACCAGCCAACAGATTTAACTGTAATTTGTCAAAGAATAACTAAAGACTATAAAATTAATCCATGTAAAGGCTGAATTTTTTAGCTTTTCAGATGTTATGGACTAAATGTTTGTGTCTCTCTAAAATTATTGAAATCTAATCCCTAATGTGATGATAATTTGAAGTGGGGCTTTTGGGAGGTGATTAGACTCATGAATGAGATTGGTGACATTATAAAAGAGGCCCTGGAGATCTCTTTAGCCTGCTTTCTGCCATGAGGATATGAGGAAAAGACAACAATCTGCAACCCAGACAAGGGTCCTCACAAGAACCTGACCATGCTGGCACGCTTTTCTCAGACTTCTAGCCTCCCAAACTATGAGAAATTAATGTTTGTTTTTTAATCCACTCATTCTAATGGTAGATTAAATTAACAAATGCTAATTTTTGTTATAGCATCCTGAACTAAGACACCAGCCAAGAAGTATGTCACTCTGGAATGAGATGAGTGAGTCTGTCTGAATGTGTAGACTGAGGGAAAATGTAAGGCAGGAAGGAAGTCTTCTGATGAACACAGAATCTGAAAGTCTCTTTTTAGTTAGTTACAGGGGATTGAAAACTCTCTCTGGGGGTTGTCATGACTGCATCATGATACCATGTCCACGGGTAGCAACGGGGGTGTAGTTCTCAACAAGTTATAGGAGGAATTGTTCAAGTTCAAGCAACTCTGGGCCATGGGGATCTGGCAATGAACAGCCCTTGGGCACGTGTACAAGGTTCAATCAAAGGTTTCCTTTATCATATTTACACTCTTTATGTGGTTTCTCATAAAATAAGTCCAATTCTTGATTTTAGTCCTTCATTAGTACCTTTAAATACTAGGAAATATACTGTTTATTGTTTGATTTATAAATGAGAGAAAACTATATGCTTTGGGGGGGGGGAGCTATAAAATTTATTTGGTTTGATGGTAAGAAACTGCCCTCAGCTGCCTTGTGCAGAATTAGATAAGGGACAAGGAAAATGACTGTACTCTTTCTCGGTCCCCTTATAGACTATTATCTGATCTACCCCATTAACTCTTCTTACAGCTTACTGTGAAATCCTAAAGTCTACTTAGCACTGAGGTGGCGCTGCTGCAGTGATTTCATTGATATCATTTCTGGGAACTAAAGCATTTAAAAAATGTACTATTCCAAATTACTTTTCTGTAAATATCCACCTAAATGGAATACCCGAGCTGCTACTTTCTGAGTTTCCATTTAATCACGGCTGCAGCTATCATTTCTACTGAAGAAAGCAACTCTGTGCCAACACAGAGTTAGTTCTAAATCTATGTTCCCACTGGAAAGTACCCAACATTAAGTTTCAGTCTATTGTTTTCAGGAGGGTTGTGGGAAAGCTCAGGCACAGCTATAATATTAATGGACGTGAATCAATTAGGAGTGGTAGTTTGAACCTGAGAAGAAAAAAAAAGTGCCTTGGGACATACGGACGTTGTTGTTAGGAGTATACATTTTAGGAGTGTAAGTTCTGTTCTAACACATTTTTGGGAAAAGCACAAATCTTTGTCTCTTACATATTTTTTCTTTTGTAGCTACTTTATTTTATGTCTGCCAAAATCTCAGCTAGCAAGTTCTAATGTGCTAGTTAATCTCTGAGGTCTCTTCCACCTTTAAAATTCTACAACTCTGTGGCAACTAGTACTGAAAATGTGCTCATGCTTATAATTTCTTCACTAAAATAAAAATGGAATAAAACAGATGAAGATCCAGGTGCTACATGAAGAGCAAAATGACTAACTATATCGACATGAGGTACATTGTGTCCTCTTGCTCAACTACAAGGCAAATTTTGTGAAATAATTTGCTGTCTGCTTGTTAAAATTCATGTATCTCATACGTAAAAAAAAATTAAACTTTACCCCAGAAAATTGAAAGCATGTTAGCAAAGAAAGCTGTACATTCTGATTATTAAAATGATTTTATTATATTTTCTCAAGTATTTGTCAATTAATACTAACTCTATTAATTGG
>NW_007778198.1:0-3306 GCF_000696425.1 Galeopterus variegatus
GGGAGAGGAATAAGCCCCTGCTTTGTGATTTTCCTCCAGTGAAATGCATGGTGGAAAGAATTTACAGAAATCCCATTATAGGAGACGTTTGGGGACTGGCAGAAAAAGGAAACAATGTAAAATACATTGAGCATTCCCTATCCCCAACTACATTTCAGAGGCTCATGGTGAGAGCTGAACAACAGATGGCTGTCCCTGGGAGGACCCCTTTTGTTTCATGAATTTCTTGAGCTAAGATGACTGACGCTGTCTCATGGAGATAGGGGAGACCTGAGACCTGTCTCTTGCCTCCAACACAATTTATTACAATTTATTTTGTTATGCCCTGATACACAATATTAACCCAATTCTCCCTTTTATATAGAGAAAGGCTATAGGTAAAAGTAAAATGGGTAGATTTCGTAACTCTTGGTTGATAAGCTTTCTCCTGAGAAGAGTTTCAGTGCAGAGAAAGAGGGAGATGGTATTTGAATTCTTATTTTTAGGGACAACGGGTACGTTATGTCAGACTCCTATAAAAATCAATAATTGCCTTCTCTGTGGTTATTAGGCTTATTTTTTCTTCCTCCCTTCCTTCCTTCCTGCCTTCCTGTATTTCCTTCTCTAGTTAATCTTTCAGAGAGATTTCAAGGTCATAACTCTCTTCCTAGAAAATCCCTAAACTAGCAGGGGATGAGCTTTTCAATCAACACTTTCATATAAAAGTCAACATGGCATCTCTTTCAGAGAGATTTCAAGGTCATAACTCTCTTCCTAGAAAATCCCTAAACTAGCAGGGGATAAGCTTTTCAATCAACACTTTCATATAAAAGTCAACATGGCATCTAGGTCAAGGAATTCATTACCTAGAGCTTTGCTGACAGACTTGCTAACTTTTGTAGCAAGATTCATTTCCTTTTGTTCTGGGTCAGTAGGAATAAAACAATATGATTTGCTTCTCTCTTTATTCCCATAGTATTTCTCCTAAGACCTGACGCTTGCACTTCCTAACAGGAAACTGGAGGACTGCTGGGGTTAACCAGTCACCTTTTCACTTAACCCCACTCTCAACAGCCTCTGGTCAAGGCAGAACAGACCAACTAGGGACTTTCTATGAGCTTCCTTTCAAGTGCTTCTGTTCCAAAACTGCTGTAATGATGGAAAATCAAGTCCAACTGAATTTGCTTGTTGCAGTGAACCTACTTCATTTGGAAAGAAAAATAGACAAGAATTAGTGATTTTTCAAAACTGATTTTGCAGGAGAAAAATTAAATATTTAAGCTATTATCAATTTGCCTTGTAGTCTCCCAAGATCTTTCAGATAAAAAAAAAAAAATCACTAAGAAAAGGAAAGCCAAATGGCAATGGCAATTTTACATTTTTTCATAAAATTTTCAAAAAAAGGTTAAATATCGTATAAAATTATAAAAGCTTAAAGATATATATCTGTGGTTTGGGAATCCACTGGACGTATCAACATATGCTTTGCATTTCACAAGGTAGATATTGTTAGAATTTAGATGTCTAGGGATGCCAAGACTGCAAATGTTTCCTTAGAGACCTTTTAAAAGCAGAAATCTAATTTTATGAAAATTTAATGAAAATCATAAGAGAGATTTTAAAGTTCCAGATGTTAGAATCATTAAACTGAATAACACAGGAGCGTCAACAACATTGCTCATCTTCCCTCTTTCACTTTCATCATGAGAATGATCTTGTAATACACCGTGAGGTCATGGCATGGGTTTAAACAGCTATTCATCCCGTTAATGTATAATATAATACTAATAGCAATAAATTAAGTGCTACACACTATCACATCAAGAAAATTAATTCATTTTAACATTTGCACATTTAATCCTAAAGTCACTTATACAAAAATTTTAAAAATTCAAAATTAAATTACACTGTTATTGTTTTTGTTTCTCCCATGTGTGACTGACAAGCTTGTTCCCTCTCTATATAAATATATACATGTGAACATATGTTAATTGGAGAGCATATTGATAGATCTCACTTATGAAAGAAGGAACACTTGAAAGTATTTGCCATTTTTCAACATTCCCTCCTCTTCACTCCATCTACCCAAGGGGTAGAAATGCCCAGGACTTTCATGGCACTCCTGAGCAAGAATCCTCTCCAAATATTGCCTACCTGGGAAGGAAGTCTCTGTTCTCCTGGTGCTGTGCCCCTAGAGTATCTCAGCTTAGACTCAAGCTTCCCTACTAGAACACTGGCACAGACCTACCGGAGGTGGCTTCCGTCCACGTGCCCACGTTATTCCCCACCATGTCGTTTCTCAGCCTGGAGTTGGTACTGTGCCATGTTGTCCGCTTGATACGTGCCCAGCAAAATTGCAAAGTTCTTTCATTTAGATACTGTTATTCCAAAAAGTGGCATTATGCTATGAAACCAAAACCAATGACAATGTTCTCAGATTAGATGATGTAGGAGATGCGATGGAAGGACATTGTCCAGGAAGTGAGTATTTGCAGCAACATTACTGCAGAGGACCAACGTGACCAGGGTGGCCAAGATTCATGCACAGGCAGCTGCTGCAGGATTCCCACGTTGTTCCGATGTTCCTGCTCCACATGCATATCTTTCAAAAAGTGTCTGTCGTACGAGTTGTTTCAGATCTGGCTTTTCTGGGCTATAATGCCAGAAAACCATTATAAAAGCTATTCTTTTGACTATAAGTATGGCCATGGATTTACTGGGAGTTTGCCTAAGAAGTATAGAAACTGCACTGAAGCAAGGTTGATCCAACACAGGGTGCTCCTTGAAATGGAGCAGGGCAAGGTCCACCTCTACTTCCCCTCAAGAGCAGGCCCTCCACCAAGTCTGTATCTGTTTAGTACAGACTTTTTTTTTTCTGAATATTTTTGATCCATGGTTGTTTCGATTCACAGATGGGAACCCACGGTACAGCGGACCATCCACTGAATCTGGTAAAACTATTGAGGAAAACCACTGAGGCTCAAGGGTGTCTGTTTGCAACATTTTCCACAATGCCTCTTACAACTAGCGCACAAATGTTAGGCCATCTATCTCTGCACTTGTGGATAATATTGTGAAACAACTTTGCTAAAATTCTATTTTTATTATAGCCATCTTCTTGGATCATCTTAAAGCATTTCTAGGTTTTTAAAATTTACCATTTATTTTTTAGGGGTTCTTGGAGAGGTCAGGACATCTCGATTTCTCAAGCATGTTTACATAAGTGACACACCTAAAATCATGCACCTACACTCTATATAAATATGTATCTTTTAAACTTTTTCATGGAATTAGCCATTTAAATTGATTTAGTTTCTGTGAGAAACT
>NW_007778199.1:0-1690 GCF_000696425.1 Galeopterus variegatus
TAGTAAAATAGAACAGTAAATGAGATAACAGGAGTACTTCAATTTTTTTTCACCTGTCGTCAAGTATCAATTTGAATTCATTCAAGCAGGATGAGGTTAAATTAATATACAATTGTCTCATACGATTTCATTTTGTTCTTTCTTTTAATGATTCTATAAGACCAATATTTCTCAGGACTTTTAAAAAGTAGCATACTCCTTTAATGATAACACACACAAGAATATTAAGGGATGCATAACTCCTTCATATTAGTGGTTGTTAAACTGATTTTTGTTGTTCTTTAACAAAGCAGAAATCCAAATTACTGGTTGCACCCAGAGCTTTTAATAATAATATAACATAGTAAAACAGTATACAATAGAATAGAGTGTAATAAAAGGTAAAATACTATATGGAATTATTGAGATTCTTTGTAGGAATTGCACATATTTCATTAGGTTCTGCAGGATATTGATAAGTGTGGAGTGAGAGAGACAGTAAATAGGATGATATAATTTGTCTCCTGACAGTTCAAATTTTATGGTACATGTTACTTATGGATGAGGTCACCTCTGCCTCCAGCTCTTCTACCAGATACATGCAGCTGCACGCTTCACCTCCGTGCAACCAGTAGACTGGCCTCCCAGAAAATGCACAGAAGTTAAAAATAAACAAAATATTGGGAAAATTTTACTTATGATGCTAAATATGCCTTATAGAGAAAAATTTACAAGTCTATCCAGAACTCTATTGAGCCTTTTTATTTACTTTGTTTTCAATCAGACCAAGGTTCTAATTCCTACTTTATATAAAGTGGTCATGATAAATAGTATTAATACCTGTCGGGTCCGCTGCCAGCAGCTGACCCGTACAGCCCTAGCCTCATTCCTTTCAGTGGTCGAGCAAACGGCCCGGGATTCCTCTTTCCCTCCGGTCCCCTTTTGAAGGAGACAGGGGAAGAGAGCCGTGAAGAGAGGTGAGTACACCACCAGCCCCAAACCAGCCCAGTTAAAGGACACTCAGACACGGTGGGGGTTCTGTCAAGCAGTTCTGTTTATTAACACACAAGCATTGGCTTTTAATGGTAAATGGCAAAGGCTGTTTTTTTTTTACATCCTCCAATCAGCTTAAGGGTTAAGGACATGCATCCTGTCTCAATACCTAGCTATTGCAATTATCCTGTCTCAATACCTAGCTATTTCAATTACACAGTGTTCACAAGTGCGGCCAATAAGGGCTAAGGCAAGGTTTCCACAGACACTCCCAACCTGCTTTCAACAGGTGCCGTCTTAGGCTGCCATGTTAATCCACTTGTAATGTCACTTTAAGGTGGTGTTAGTTTTTTTTAAAGGCCCAACATCTCCCCCTTTATTTTAATAAGGCAGCTGGAGGTGGCTAACCTTCCCAGCCTCACCTCCATTCCGTCTGGTGACTGTGCCTGTCTTAGGTTGTTTCCCTCTGGAAATCTTACCCATCATTTCCTATCCAGCCAAGCAGGGGTGGGGCGGAGCCTTAGAGATTGACGTTGCTTGAAGGGTCATATTGACCCAAGGGCTTTCAGGGCTTTCATTATGGGCAACCTCTTCTACCACCTGGGTGAACATTATGACAGAAGTGGTGTTGTGCCTTGCAGGGGACACAACCTGACGAATGGTATAAGGCCCCAAGATGAAAGTGGCTAAGGGGGCCCGGTAGGGAGGACAGCACGGG
>NW_007778199.1:2665-3306 GCF_000696425.1 Galeopterus variegatus
TTTAGAACCAATTACTATTAGCTTTGCATTTTTTTTCCCTCTTTTCTAGCCCTTCTCTAAGCCTAGCTAGGGAATCCTTGACCACTCCAGAGTGGTCGGCGTAGAAGCAGCACTTTTCTTTGAAGGCAGCACATAGTCCTCCTTGCTTTAAGAACAACAGGTCTAGTCTGCATTGATTCTGTAAAAGAACTTCAAAAAGTGATGTTAGCAATTGTTTTTCTTATATACAGACACTTCCAAGTGGCTTGTATGACCTCCCAGGTTTGGTTGGCTGGCTCCTGGGGACCTTCCCCAGTGGCAGAGGCCCTTGTTGACCTTAGGAGGGCAGCCGCTTGGAGCATCTACAAAGGGTTCATAATGCAGTCTGAAACATACAAACAATAAACTCCTCAGGGTCCTCAGTACCCTGGGTGTCTGGTAAGAACTTTAGACTTTTGGCTGGGACCCATATAGGGGTTGACTCACTGAGGGGGAAGACACAACCAAACCCTCGACCCATAGTTAGCAATGGGTCAGGGCCCCTCCACTGGCCTGTTAAGGAGCCTTTCCATCGCACTTGGACTTCCGGGCACGGTGGTTGCAAAGTGGTGTACACCTGGGGGGCCCCTCCTAGGGATAAGTGTACCCATTGGAGTGGCTCC
>NW_007778200.1:0-3306 GCF_000696425.1 Galeopterus variegatus
CCCACTCCTCCTGCAGAGTGGCAGCAGACATCCCCTTTCCTCTCAGGCTAAATGAGGCCAGGGCATACTGGGGCTGAGGACCTCAGGGAGCAGTGAGGAGGTCATCGGTCCAGCCGAGCTGAGAGTCGGATGCTGCTCTGAGGGAGAGGCCTTTTGGGGCCAGGCATGCCTTCTGTATTAGAAGCAACTGTCACTCTGGAAAACTTAGAAGGCCAAGAGACGGCTAAGAAAACAGGACAAGGCCATCCCCGTGTTGTTTTAAGAAGAGCTGTCTTTGCCTCCAGTGCAGGAGACTGACTCAGGGTTCAAGGCTAAGGCAAAGTCTGTCAGGAATGAAGGCCACACGTTTTTCTGGAGCACGTCTTGTGTTTCTCCTCTCAGGTGCAGGGTGTGGTTGGCGGGATGCAGAGACAGGGGCACACACCGGTGTATAAAGCTGTCATTTGCTTTAGGAAGGAGTTTCAGCTCTCTATTAGTTTTTCTTTTAATTGTGAACTCTCTTAAGGTACATAGAGTAATTCACTAGAAAAATGTTTTGATTTACAGATGTGGACTCCCTGAAAACACTTCTAAAATGCAAATGTTTTGTAAAATTTATATACTGATATCTCAGATAATAGCAAATTAAATTATTTAGTAAGGAGTTGTTTTATTCATTTTTAAAGGTATAAAGGTATATTATGTCAAAAAAGTAATAGCTGGTATTTAAAGTCAAAGATGGAAATCCAGCAAGTGTTCAAAGTATACTCACATACACATTAAAACATGACCTGCCTTAAAATGAAGGTCAAAGCACGTGAAGTGATACAACACTGCGTGTAATCAGTTTGCCTCTGTTATCAAACAGATCTGGGATCTAATACCAATTCTTCTAATTTAAACTCTGTGTTCTTCCATAAGTTACACAGGTTTCTAAATCACACTTTTTTACCCTGTACAATGGTTAGTAATAAAATTCCTAAGTCTGAGTTAGGAAACAATTAAATGAAATAATGCAAATGAAAGCACAGAGCGTGTGGCACACAGTGAGTGTTCGATAAGAGTGATGCTCGATGATGCGGAGAAGGACCCGCAGGAAGAGGAGCAGTGAAGAGATGCACGAACTCTTCCTCAGCACGAGTTCCCCAAAGAGTCATGTGCAGAAAGGAACTTTTTGGTCCAAGTAGAGAACCTAAGAGTGACCTTGAAGGAATAAAGTTCTCAAAAATGGAAAACCAAAATATACAGTTGTCCATCAATCCTGACCTTATCAGTGGACCATGGTTGTGCGGATCCTTGTATTCTTCATTGAATGACTTCTTAGATAATAGTTGATGACTGTTGTCTTTATCATCAAAATGATTCTGGTTGAGCCTAGTAAAGTTATTATTTTGCTTGTGTCCATTCCTTGGTTTCTCTGGTTAATCGGTGTTGCACTTAATATCCATTGGTTGCTTTAAGAGTCTGAATAAACACAGCAACCACGAGTGAATAAACAAAATGTTACGATGAGATGAAGAGAATATATTTTGGGCTAAATATAAGAATCAGCGATTATCTTAATTGAAACACAAAGGCTACTTATCAGTGCAGCACATGGAAACAAAACAGGTGGAATTGATTTCTAATATCACTCTTCAGGAGAGTTGTCCAAGCTGATCTGAGAATTAGCATCTAGAGATTCGCCATTTTCATTCTAAAAGACTATGATGGACAATGTTGCCCGATTCATGACAAATGAGTGACTTGGCATGTTCTGTATCTGCTTCATAAACAAGTATTTGTGACAATTCATGACAGAGGTGCTAGGTAACAGACTTCACAAAGCTGCTGTACTTGGTAAAGGGTTCCAATTATTTTTGTTTCTTTGTTTTTATTGAGGTATAGTTTACATATAATTAAATGCACAGGTCATAAGTTTTAGTCTGATGAGTTCTGGCATGTGTAAACACTCGCGTAACCACCATCCAGTCAAGAAGCAGCATATTGCCTTCCTCCCAGAGAGTTCCTTCAGGGCTTCCACCCACCTCGCTGCTCCTATCTCCTTATCCCACAGCAACCACTGATTTGATTCTATTACTATAAATTAGTTTAGACTGTTTTAGAACTTTACATTAATGGAATTATATAATGTGTAATCTCTTGTGTCTGGCTTTTTTTGCCTAACCTAATTTTTTTATGAGATTTATTCATGTTTTTGTATATAAAGGTGGGTATTTTCTTTTTATTGTTGAGTGGTATTCCACTGATAAATATAATTATATATTATATCAAACATAATTATTATATAATTAAATATAATTTAGTTATATATACATATAAATTAAATGTAATTATATATTATATCAAACATAATTATTATATAATTAAATATAATTTAGTTATATATACATATAAATTAAATGTAATTATATATTATAAATATAAATATAATTTTCATATCAGTGTCCTAATGATAGACATTTACACTGCTTTCTCTATGGCTATTATAAATAAAACATTCTTGTACACATTATTTTTGTAGATGGATTCACTCATTTCTTCTGAATAAATACATCAGAGTGGAATGGCTGCATCATAGTACAGGTGTGAGGTTAACCTCTTGAGAAAGTGCCAAAGTTTTCCAAAGTGTCTGCCCTGTTTTATACTCCTGCAATAATTCTCAATGTGTGAGAGAGTTCCAGTTGTTCCACATCCTCGTCAACACTTGGTACTGTCGGCTCTATTTATTTTAGCCATTTTAGTGTGTGTGTGTCAAGGATTCTACTTGTTTTAATACTCCTAAAAGCCTGGTCCTCAAATCTTTATACTACAATGAAAAGGACTGTCCTTGTGTATCATAAAATTGCCTCGGTGGCCCCAATGTTGTGAGGATTCTGGAAGGGCTTCCTGGACCAACTGCTGATTGTGTGATCATCACCCTGCAGAAAGGAGGAACACACCTATCTTAGGGTTACTCATTTGTGAGCCACAATAGTTCTTTGATGGTAAGAGTGTGCCACCAAGGTTTTGGTGAATTGAGAGAGAAGAGGGAAGAAACATGAGGGATAAAATTTCTTCACTGTAATAAAAAAAAAAAAGGGGAAAAAATGCATCCCAAACTCCAGAAAAGATTTTTAAAACCACATTTTTATAGATTTTTAGAAAATAATTCCTTGCCCAAATAAGTTTAGATGATGCTATGTGTTATTTCCCTCTGTCTTGGTGCTTACAAGGCACACCGACCCACTCAAACCTCAGCAAAATCTTACGGTAATGAACATACTTACTTTTATTTAAACAACTGTCTTCCAAATTTATTTTTCTGTGCATTCTTTTTTTTTTTTT
>NW_007778201.1:0-837 GCF_000696425.1 Galeopterus variegatus
TGTGGACTTTTTTAATGTTTAAAGGTATTGACTACAACTAATAATGCATTCATGTTTCTTTCTTCTCAAATTCTAATTTTGGGTAGAAAGAGAAAAAATAAGATTTTACTGGGGCAGAGTCATCAAAGTTGACATATGTCATAAGTGCCTTGATAGCATTCTTTGAATATCGATGGGGTAAAATGTGGTGAAAATAATATCCTCCAAGAATTTACACACATAGGGACAGGATCATATCAGTATATTATTTAAAAACTTAACGTTAGTCTGTGATTTAACCTTCTAGCTTTTATATTAGTCTAAATCCCCAGATTACAAATAATTTCTTCTTCAGAAAATAGCATTCTACTTAAATTCATACTCACTTAAAAATTTATCCTGGCACCATTGGACCTGGAAGGACTTGGGAATAAGAATTGGTAACATCTTAGNATGCATGCTGTTAATATAAAGACAAACTACACTCCTTCTGCTGTGCCAAATTGGTTGGCATTCTAGTATACAGATTTTTTTCAGTTACGATATGTTTAAAACAGACTCATCTAACATCACAAATCTTGCTTTACAATAATATGTACTTTTGTATATAAATCTGAGTGACCCATAACCCAACCCTCAGTTCTCACTCTAGCATAGATTTTATATTTACCTCTTGTAAAGTTTGTGTGAAGTTATGGTAAATATGGTAAATATAAAGTGTGTAAGACTTTTTAGAACAAAGGTTTTACTGGTGGAAGCAATTTAAAATGTTTCAGATAATATTAACTGTAAAAAAAGAAGATTGACAAATTCTAGAATTTTTTATTTTATATAGAATTTTATATTCTTTTCTAAGGC
>NW_007778201.1:2942-3305 GCF_000696425.1 Galeopterus variegatus
AGCATCTGTCAAAGTATATATGCTTAATATATAATTGTTGCTTTGATATATCTGGGGGCACTTTTTTAAACTCAAAAAATGTCACTGGTATGATCTTGATGTTAGATTGGTTTAAAGCATATTATAACCAAAGACAGTGATCTAAGAAAACTGCGGGATGCTTCCTCCAATCAGAGTGTCTGAGCACCATCCAGCTGGAGCACTCCCACTCCTACGTGCCTCAGTTTAATTATCCCAGGAAGTCCTGTTGAGCTGTTAAAATGAACAAGAGACACAACCATGTTGGAAATGCTCTAAGGCTCCTTTTAATCCTCTCCCTCTGTTTCCTTCTTTACCTATAAAAGGAAATAGTCATGGAGGGGA
>NW_007778202.1:0-273 GCF_000696425.1 Galeopterus variegatus
AATTTATTTTATTCATTCGTTTATTCAGTAAACATTTTCGTGGCTGACTCTTCGTCAGGCACCGGGATAACAGTTGAGCTTGGGCTCAGGAGAAAAGCCACAAGGCAGTTTCAGACAGCTGCTGAGAGAGGCAGATGCATGGACCAGGGGCTAGACAGGGCCCAGGTGACAGAGAGAATGTGTGCCCCACAATAAGACATCCAGATTTCACCCCATGGTCACCAGGAACCAAAATCCTTTAGCTAGTATAATGATCTGAAATGCATTCTAAAC
>NW_007778202.1:2546-3305 GCF_000696425.1 Galeopterus variegatus
TGCTCCCGCCCCTCGCTCAGCCAGTGAGCGGCCGGTCTGTATGTGGGATCCGAACCCTCGGCGGGAGCGCCACCGCGCTTCCCAAGCGGCGCACTATAGCAGTGCGCCACCGGGCCGGCCCCCCAAGGCTTCCTTTCTTGTCTCTGTGAGTGTTGGGGCTGAGCTGTCTGCCTTCCTCTCTAAGCTGCTCCCAGCCCTTGGTCCCTTAAATCTTTCTGCTGTTTGTGGAGAGCAAAGCAGATGCCCAGCTTTATCATGGCTCCTGAAAACAATCATAAGAGTCCTTCCCTTTCTAGAGTTTTTCCTTGCTAATTTTTTGGAGATAGGACTAATAGAAAAGCCCTCATGTGAGGAATTTACTGCAGTCCGTGTTCCTGGTGCTCTCAGCTGGTGCCTGAACACCTGGGCTCAAATCCTGGCTCTGCCTCTCACATCCAGGTGACTTTGGTGAATCTCATCCAGTCTCAGCCCAGTCTCCTCATCTGGGAAACCTACGCAGAGCACTGAGTGAGGATTAAGTGAACTAAGGCAGCTTTCACTAACCTTCTGAAGACAACTGCTCATTCTTCTTTCCTTTTTCTTCCTCTCTCTCTCTCTAATCTCCACTCTAGCCACTACAAACTGAAGATGGCATGCCCCTTGTGGGCCTTTGCATAAGCTTTTCTCTGTGGCTGGAATGCCCCTTCCCCACCTCCCTGCTATCCTATCCTATCCTATCCTATCCTATCCTATCCTATCCTATCCTATCCTATCCTATCC
>NW_007778203.1:0-1734 GCF_000696425.1 Galeopterus variegatus
TGCTTTTCTCTTTCTTCTTCTTCCTGTCTGGAATGTGAATGTGATGCTTGATGCTGCAACACCCATCTTGCAACCGTATGCTACAGGCCTCAAGACAATGGCCTGGACTCTAAGGAGAGCAGAGCAGAAAGATGGAAAGAGTTTGAGTCCATGATGTCATTGCTGAGCTGCTGTACCACCCCTGGACTACTCATATTTGGACTTCTTGTTAGGGGAGAAAAGTCCATTATTTGCAAATAAGCATAATTCTAACTAAAACTCTAGGTAAGTGTGGACATGAGAGGGCTGACGTAGTGATAAGATGAAGAACTGTTTGAGTAAGTGAGTTGTAGGATAGGAGATATGTCTAGAGGCAGGATGCTTGGAATTGACAGGGAATAAGTGGCTGAGATTGGGTGGAGATACACTGGAGGTGAGGAGACTGAGACATTGGACAAGTCATTACATAGATGTCAAAGTTGATAACAGTAGGGGGAGGGGAGAAGATGGTACTGAGCCAGCTGCTAAATTTTTCAGTGAATGGGTACAGGAGTGACTGGAAGATTGGCAGTAGATGCAGCTACAGGGATGCTGGGGATGGTAGAGTGTAATGACATAAATTTCAAAGGAGCTTATATTGCAAAAATGGTTTTCAAATAGCAATGAGGAGCAAGAAGGGTAGGGGCCTGAGGTGTGTGGGATGTGAGAGGGGAGAAAGTCTGTTCTTGACAGGGCTGCGGGAGAGGTGGTGATCTCAAGGAACAGCCAGGCTTCAGTTAGGGAAGAAGGGGGAGAGGCGTTAGAGAGGAGAGGGTGTGGAGGGAGAGAAGTTTGCTGGTGATGGCACAGAGGCCCATGGACGGGCTTAGGAGAATGAGGTCAGCTTTGCAGCACAGTTAATAAAGGTCCATGTAGGTTGGGCCGCCCGGGAGGCCTGGCTTCTGGTGGCTCTAGGGATGAGCTTAGGTATGAGGCACAAGCTATAGCCTCAAAGGCCTCTGGATGAAAGACTGGTTCAAACTGGAATGTATGCAGAGAGAAGCCAACTAGCGTTCTTCCGTGATGTTATGCTCTTAGGTGGTTCACTGTGGTCAGGTCATCTCCAGAGGGATGACCTCACCAGGACCTATACAGGCCTCTCTTATGTCAGTCGGTTCGTTATTTCTAGAGGCTCTGGAGGCAGATTGCCTGGTTTCAAATCATGACTCTACCATTACTTGCTGTGTGTCCTCAGGCAAGTTACTTAACTTCTCTGTGCCTAGTGTGTAAAGTGGGGATAACAATAGTACCTATCTCACAGGATTGCTGTGATGATTAAATGATATAATGCATTTAAGCACTTAGAATTGTGCCTGGTTCATATTAAATGCTCAATAAACAGTAACCATTATTAGTAATAGTCTTACCACCTTAAAGGAGATGACAACATTAATATATCAAAACGCAATTGATATACCTGTTTTCCCCTTTAAGATGGTAAGATTATTACTAACAGCTTTCAGTCGCTTATAGCAGCAAACATTTATTTCTTGCTCACAGGTCTGCAGGTGTCTGGGAAGTGGGGAGCTCTTCAAGATGCCCAGTAGGTTCCAATCAGCTCCTTGTATCTCTCATTCTGGGATCAGTGACTACTTGGGGCTTGCTCAAGGCAAGTTGGGAGTCCAAGAGTACTAGCCAAAGCACCAGAGCACATTTAAGGCCTCTGGTTGGATGTGACATATGTTGCCTGCTCACATTCCATTGGCCAACGCAAGC
>NW_007778203.1:2876-3305 GCF_000696425.1 Galeopterus variegatus
AAGTAGTTATGACGAAGTGAGTGTTAGGGTTGAAAAGAACAGGGACTGTGGAGACACAGCAGTGGAGGCAGAGCATGCCTGACAGTCTAAAAGGGACCTATCTGCACCTCTGTCTTCTGTGCTACTCTTTCATCCACTCTGAGGGCTTCAGCAGCACCCGGCTCTACACAAGCATATGCCAACTCCATGCCTTTGTGCGTCTGCCTGCCTGTCATTGCTACTGAGCTACTGGGAAGTTTTATGGGCACTTCAAGCCACCTCTCTCTTGCTGCCAAATTTTCCCTCCTCCCCCACAATTGACAAATCTCCATGAAGGGTGTCAATTGCTACTCATTGCCCAAGTCAGAAACCTGGACATCAGTCCCTCCCCCCACGCATTGATCAGTACCACTCAACACCGAGGCTGGGGATGTGGCTTCCTCAGTATCT
>NW_007778204.1:0-3305 GCF_000696425.1 Galeopterus variegatus
CTTCTAGCAAATTATTAAAATTGAGGGTGATTTTTGGGACCCTGGAACTTACAGTTGGTGTCAGAACTTAGGGTGGACTTGGGACTTCTGAACTTGGCAATTTTGCACTTGTATCAAGGATCAGTCTTATTCATACATCTTGCTATCCCATGAAGCCAGTACTTCTGTTAAACCTGGGCAATCTTAGGGGGAGAAGGAAAGTCTTCTGTACTCCTCTTTGAACTTGGCTTTTCATACCAAGAGTTCTTCTTACTGTTGTAAGTGGCTCACACTACCACCACTCTGTCCTCGAACTCAAGATTAGGGTGAAAAGCACAGTGTTGTCACCATCCTTGCTCAGGGGTTGCAGAGACAGACCCTGTGTAATGATGATGATGATGGTGGTGGTTGTGGTGGAGGTGATAGTAATAACAATAGATGTTAACATTTGAAAAGCATTTGGACCCTTATGGAGCAAATTCAGGCCATTATCATTCTTATTAAAGGTATTACAATTAGTGAAGGCAGAGCTTAAAGTTGGGGATGCAAAAAGACCTGGAGTATTTCCCCCAACAAAGCTTGACTGTGCTCTTTCTTCCACTCCTAATAAGTGGGTGTTATTTATATTTTCCTTTCTTCATAGCAAGAAATAGAAGGAAACATTTGTTTCCATTATACCTGTTTCAAGTTGTACTTATTCCCATCTTCCTGTATGAGTGCATTTTTTCTTCACTGATATATGAGTCCATATAATTTTTTTCCAGCTTAATTTCTGATATATTTAATGGAAGGGGAGAAATTTCCACCACTAAAGTAAGAGTTTTTAGGGAAAGATGGCTCTGAGTCTTGAATAATTTATCAATGGGGAAAATGTAACTTCATATTTCATTCTGCTACACAATCTATTCAACACCAGCCAGTTAGGTAGGTTTCCAAGGGCAGAGCTGGCTTCCAAACAAAGTGAGTGTGGGACAACCATTGTGTGACCAGAAGAGATGTTGGTCTTCAGCTTACCAAACCCCCTCTTTGCAAAGGAGTGACATGAACCACCCAACACCACAGAAGGGCAGAGCCAGTCTGACACCATACTCTCCAGACAACCATTGTGTGACCAGAAGAGATGTTGGTCTTCAGCTTACCAAACCCCCTCTTTGCAGAGGAGTGACATGAACCACCCAACACCACAGAAGGGCAGAGCCAGTCTGACACCATACTCTCCAATCCAGTGTGTCCCTTCAGAGTAAAGAAGGTCACCAGCATCCAGAGGCCGTGGCTTGGAGGCTCCAGCAGGGTTCGACAGGACATGGAAACCTGACGTCTCCTTTAGTGATAAAGACATCTACCTTTAAGGTAAATGTCTATCAAGAATGTTGCATAGAGAAGACTCTGGGAGGAAAAATTACATATTTCCTATGATGGAAGATCATTTTATTTTATTTTATTCATTTTTTGGTGGCTGGTGGTATGGGGACCCAAACCATTGACCTTGGTGTTATAACATCGTGCTCCAACCAACTGACCTAGCCAGCCAGCCCCTAGGAGGATCAATTTATTACATATAAATGTTCAAAGCATAAAAAAGCTCAGGAAATATAATGAGTACATCAAAGATTCTCTGGATGTGAAAAAAATCTTCTAAGGCTGGGAATATGAAAAAACGCTGAGAGGTGGGGGAGCTGACACCAACTTGTACAGTTTCCTAAAATGGTACAAGTGAGGGGGTGCTGGCTGGAGGGTGACAGAGCTGAATTACATCACTAACTTACTGTGTAGGATGTGGGTAACTCACATCACCTCCCTAGACCAGTTTCTTTTCATGTAAAATAATAGTTTTAAACTAAGAAATTTCTAGGGACTCCCACAACCATAAAGAGTTCCGTATGAAATTATTCCAACCACCTGCAAATTCTCACCAGCTTCTTCCAATCTTATGAGTGCTTTGTGGATTAAGATCACTCCAGAGAGTGTTGTGAGTCTTTTTCCATATTAATTAAAATTCTAGCCTGCCTGAAAATCATTTTTATCAAGCCAGGGACCTGGAAGCCCATGCTAATTAACATGGTTTGGCATTCTCAACATTCTGTCAAATCCTATTTCATTTTCCATCTTTGAGACAAGTATTTTTCAACTTCTTTTCATCTGAGTTGTCTTTAATGCTTGTCATACTTCTGGGTGTACATAATGTGTGGCTTACTCTTTTCCAGTTATTTAAGTTAAAAACAGTTAAGCCAAAGAATAATTCTTCTGGATGCCACTAACCAAGCCACCATATGGTCTTTTGCCCTGAGTATGGACTTTCTTTCTTTTTTTTTTTTAGTATGGCCTTTCACACTGAGGCATTCTGTTTGGAATTACCAGATTCTGAATGTCAGGTCTCAGTGTACTGACCCTTGCACTTGCTGGCTGCTTTACTGTTTTAATGAGAATCTATGATTCATACCTTCAATCTACATCTCAGGAAACCTCAATTGCAAGGCAGTAGGCTTAACTCAAGAAGGTAGAGGTAACTCTGATGATGATGACAGATAACACTTACTTGGGGGTTATGACATGCCAGGCACTATGCTTAGTAAGAATTACATTTGGTCTTTGCCCCTGGTTGCTGTCACAGAGCTCCTAAAGCCCTTGGAATTCCCTCCCTCCACTCCTCCAGGAGTGTCTTTTGTTATTCATAACAAGACCCTTTTGTCACACCCAAGTTTATGCTAAGGAAGTGACTTAGGGTGAGGCCCCTAGATAGATGCAAGACAAGGCTGGTCACCAGAAAGATCAGGTGATTAGAGAATGGGAACTTTCAGCCCCACCCACCAACCTCTGGGAGAGAGCTGGAGTTTGAGTTTCATAAAAACTCTTCAACAAGGAGAGTTTTTGTGAAGAAATTTCCACTAAAGTAAGGGTTTTTTAGGGGAAAGATGGCTCTGAGTCTTGAATAATTTATTAATGGGGAAAACATTAATTTCACATTTCATTCTGCTACACAATCTATTTGACACCAGCCAGTTAGGTAGGTTTCCAAGGGCAGAGCTGGCTTCCAAACAAAAGCGAGTGTGGGACAATCTGTGCTCTGTGCTCTGCGATCGGGAGAGCTTCTAGGCTGGTGAACACGCTGAGGTGCTGGGAGGGTGGAATGCCTGGAGGGGGCATGGGAGCTCCATGCACTACCCGCCACCCCCGCGATTGGGAGAGCTTGTAGGCTGGTGAACACGCTGAGGTGCTGGGAGGGTGGAATGCCTGGAGGGGGCATGGAAGCTCCATGCACGACCCACCACCCCCAAACCTTGCCCTGTGCATCTCTTCCATTTGGCTGTTCCTGAGCTGTATCCTTT
>NW_007778205.1:0-3305 GCF_000696425.1 Galeopterus variegatus
ATGCTGGTAAAACCAAGGTCATGGGTTCGGATCCCCATACCAGGCAGCCACCAGAAAAAAAATTTTTTTTCTTATTTATTTATCTATTTTTTAAAAAGATGACAGTAAGGGGATCTCAACCCTTGACTTGTTGTTGTCAGCACCATGCTCTCCCAAGTGAGCTAACCGGCCATCCCTATACAGGGATCCAAACCTGTGGCCTTGGTGTTATCAGCACCACACTCTCCCAAGTGAGCCACAGGCCAGCCCCAAATTTCTTTTTTAAAAAAAGACAATATGAATCTTCCCATGAATTTCTTGAAGACCCCTCATATAAGGACACCAGTCATATTGAATTAGGGCCCACCCAAATGACCTCATTTTAACTCAATTATCTCTTTAAAGAGCCTATCTGCAAATACCGAGGTACCTTCCAAGATATTGGAGGTTAAGACATCAACCTATGAATTTGAGGGGATCACAATTCAGCCCATAGCAGAGATACCCAGAGGAGCCACCAGCTTCAGGACAGGAACCCAGTCACTGCCAAGCCACTGCCTGGAAGGAAGGGAATGAGGGGTGTAAATCCCCCCCGATCCTCTCTTTTCTGCCCCCCAGTCTCCTGTGGCTGCTCTCAGGGGTCAGACTCCACTGGAAGTGGAGGGCAGGGGCATCTGGGAACCACAGGCTTCAGGGATGAGCCACCCAGAGTACGGAGCATTTGGAGAAGTGGGGAGGTTGTCCTCCTTTAGGCTGTGAGTTTCAAAAGAGCAGGGATCTCTGCCCGTCTCGTAGACTGCAGTGTCTCCAGTGCCTAGGACAGTGCCTGGCACATAGTAGGTGCTCAATCATATTTATGGGATGAACAGAGGCTCTCTGCCCTCCAGGCCTTTGTCTATACTCTTTCCTCTGCCTGGAAACCTCTCCCCACCCTGCCGCCTCAGGCTCATCCATCCAGTCTGTTTGGCAATTGCCTCTTCCGGAAGGCTGTCCCTACACGCTCAAAACCAGGCTCTGCAGCCATCTCTGTTCTTACAGTGGCCTGTGCTTCCCCCACCACGCCACTTGCCACTCCCTTTTATAAGGTCCTCTTCACTTGTGTTTCCTCCTTGCTCATCTGTGAACGTGGGGAAGCCAGGGAGGCCGAGGAGAGCGCTGTCCTATCTGCCTTTGCAAGAAAAAACAGCCGCTGGCATTTCTTGAGCGTTCACTCTTGAGGCAATGCTTTAAGCACTTCAAATACAGTAGCTCGCTGAATCCTCAAAATGCCAACATTTTCCTCCTGCCTGCTTCCCTGTTTGAGGAATGAGGAAACTGAGGCTCAGAGCGAGTGAGTAACTTGCCCAAGGTAGCACAGAGCCAGGATTTAAACTCGAATTGTGTTCTCGGTCAGAACCTACTTGATTATTTTTATTCCAATAGCAATTATATCACACTCACTTGTAAATTACACATCTTTATGATTACACATGTATATTGCACATGTTAAGCCATTTTAATATATTAACAACCTCATGGTATTGGTACTATTCTTAGCCCCATACTGCAACTGGGGAAATAGAGGCACAGGATGGTTAAGTCACTAGCCTGAAGTCACACAGCACAGCTGGGATTTTAACCCGGGAGACCCGGCTCCAGGGTCGGCACCCTTAGCAACTCTGTTCTGCAGTCTAGTCCTCTTGGGGGGAAATTGAATGCCTCTGATGCTCATTTCCTTGTAGTGTGTGTCAGAGGCGCAGCCAAGTGATAAAAGGTTTGGACCCCAAATTAACTTCCCAGGGCATGCACAGTACCCTGCAGGAAGGAACCCGTGGAAATGGGTTTTCAAGCAGCTCTGGCACCTGGCTGTCCCTGTTGAGCTATTAGCTGGCTAGTTGATCCTCT
This sequence comes from Galeopterus variegatus, assembly GCF_000696425.1. Taxonomy (NCBI): domain Eukaryota; kingdom Metazoa; phylum Chordata; class Mammalia; order Dermoptera; family Cynocephalidae; genus Galeopterus; species Galeopterus variegatus. The sequence continues at coordinate 1,864 of NW_007778205.1, forward strand.
GCGTCTGGCCGTGCTGTCCAGCCTGGGAGCCTTGCAACAAACACCTCCATTTTGTGCAGGGGTGTCCCTGACTATTGGCACAAAATGCCTGAGCCAGCCATGGAAGATAAATTTCCCCCATGACGACCTTTTCCACACACTGATGAATTGATTTCAGAAATCCATCCCCAGCCAATATGCCCAGCCCCAGCCCTCACCATGGGCGCAGATGGCTGCAGATTTATGCCCCAGCCAGAAATTGAATTCCTGTAAGTCAAAGGAAGTGTCTGAAAAGCTCATCCAGCCTCATTTTTACTTCCGACAAACTTCAGGCAAGAGATTAAACCTGGGCCGGTGTCTTCCAGCAGCAGGAACTGCAGTGGCGGAGAAATGACCTCGCTGTGGCATTTTTCTTACATTTCCTGCTTTCTGCTTGGCCTCCCAGGGCTGAGAAATAAAAAGCCATCAGACCTGCAGGCCTGCGTGGTTAAAGGGAATTCCCATTTCTGACCAGCTAATGTTAGAAAAGGGACACGTTCTACATACCCAAAGGCAGGCTCTTAGTCCCCGTGCCGAATATTGAGCCATTCAGAGGGATAGGAAATAAAGCTGCTAATTCATCCCTGTCACAGCCAGTCCCCTGCACCAGCTCCTCAGTCCAACTGAGTCTAAGCAACTTGGTGAGGCTCTAATTAAGCTTCCTTGGGCTATGGCAGAGAGGACCTCAGAGTCGGGATAATTCCAGAACCCTCACTCCCACCCCCGCCCCCTGCCAGACACCTGAAGGCTGTGGAGAGAGAAGCAGAGAAATCCAGTGACAGCTCTGGGAAGGAAGAAACCCCGTCTTGCTAGAAAGATCTCTTTCACTTGCCTTGAAAAATGAGACAGCTAATGCAAATGTGGCTGCTTTTCTTTGGTACAAAAGCCCCTAAATATTAAAGAAATGAATCCTTGATGTCTACAAAGAAAGGATCAAAAATGACTCTTTCAGAAAGGAGAAGAGCTTTTATTTTGCTGTGAACTTTTCTAGATGTAGCCTCTGGCACGGATGCCTACAGAACATGGGGTGCAGGAGGATAAAGAACTAAATGATTACTGTTCAAGCATTCATTCATTTCAGGAAGTGTCTCTGAAGCAGCAACTGGGTGCCAGGCGTTGGGCTGTGGGCTGAGGAAGCAGTCAGGAGAAATGAAGACCCAGTTCCTGCCCTTAAAAGCCAGTGGGGCATTCTACAAAGTCTCTGACCAATAGTCCTCAAAACTGTCAAGGTCATGAAAAACAAGACAGAGAAAATGTCACAGACCAGAAGAGACTAAGGAGATGTGATGACTCAGTGCAATGTGGGATCCTAGACTGGATTCTGGACCAGAAAAAGGACACGAGTGGAAAAACTGGGGAAATTAGAATAAAATCTGGAGTTTAGTTAATAGTAATGCGCCAGTGTTGGGTCCTTAGTTGTGACA
>NW_007778206.1:0-624 GCF_000696425.1 Galeopterus variegatus
CTGAGGGTTGCGATCCATTGCCGGACACGAAAAAAGACAAAAAGGAAAAATATATATATATCTTTTTTGTAGAATAATTATTAGATTCAATTAAATGTCAAGAAGAGGTAATAGAATAACTACTCTAATATAGATTGACTCTTCCAATATCTTCTTCTTTTAGCAGTTTCATGGATACCCAATGAAACATACAGTTCATCCCCCTCGGGTGCAGGCTTAACACTTCATGATGAGTACTTGGGGAACATTTAGGGACACAGAAGGTAGTGGTCTGCTTTATTTGGGCAGAGGTGGAAAAACAAAACAGATAAGCCAATCTCATAGGTATTTAAAAGTGTATCTTGATGATGAAAATGGCAATGAATGGAACCAAAATTCTTCCCAGCCATTCAAATAAGATAGTCAGAGACCAAGCCTTAGATTTTTCTCTACTTAAAAATTTAATCTACCCAATAGCATTTTGGGGCCAGTCACATCCATGATAAATGCATTTAAGGTTTTAATTTTCCATTAAAAAATGGAATGATTAGTCAACATAAATTTGTCTAATGTTGCAAAGAAATTTTTATTGACCTTATCAAACATATTGCAGTGGGGAGAACCAGTGTTGTGATCAGCTGAACC
>NW_007778206.1:2060-3305 GCF_000696425.1 Galeopterus variegatus
AAAACTTTAGGGGTAAAATGTTATATCCCACCATATTACCAGTGTACAGCCTAGTAAACTTCGGCTTGACTGAAACAGAACTTCATCCAGTCCTGAGTGACCATCTGTATGATTGTTTCTTTTGTGATCATTCTACTCCAGTAGTTTGAACTAACGTGAACTTTCTAGCCACCTGTATATACAATGTACCACGTGGTTGTGTATTACAAGGGTCTGTGAGCTTCCAGGATACCCTCAGTGTCTACTTTGACAGGCTGAGGTAGAGCGAGCATCAGGAAAACCTCAAATCCCTGGATATATGTTGTACAAAGAGGAAAAAACTTCAGTACCGATTACCAGTGCTAATGTGATAGCATCACATGGCTGCAGTCCAAACTATGCCAAACACAGAAAAGATTTATTAACTAATATTTTAAATTCAGTTCTTTGGCATGCAGTTTTTAAGATGTTGCTGTAATAAAAACTGGGTAATAAAAGAAATTGAAAACCTCATCTCCACCTACAAGCAGTTTACCATCTAGCTGAAACAATAAAAGATAACCAATCCAGGTAACTATTTGACCAAATGATCTATATAATCTAAATATCTAAAGATCTATCTATAATGTATAAGGAGTTTCACTTGAGTATTGTTAGAAATAGCAAAAGCCTGGAAACAACTTAACCATCTAACATTAAGCAACCAATTAAATAAACTATGGTAGATCCATAGGGAATTATCCAGTTATTTAATAGAATGAGGTAAATCTCTATGCACTGCTATGGAAAGTATTTCAAGAATGTTTTTTAAGAAAAAGAGATGAGGGACAGAATAGTGTGTATAATATGCCCCCATCTGTAATAAGAGGGATATATATTCATGATACATACATAGGCTTATCTATTCATAGAAAATTTCCAGTAGAATATGTAATTAGCTGTTAAAATTTCCTGCATCTTATGGGGGCAACAAGGCATGCTCCTAGCACATGATTGTAGTCAATGAACACCTTCATGGCCCTTGGAGAAAACATCCTGTTTTCTAAATGCTGTGGTTTGGCATTAAAGGTCATCTCTCTTTATTCCCTGTTCAGGTGTTGTGGTTAACAAGCCCAAAGACGGAATGTCCTGGCCAGTGATTATAGCAGCTTTGCTCTTTTCCTGCATGGTACTTTTTGGTCTTGGAGTGAGAAAATGGTGTCAATACCAAAAAGAAATGTGAGTATAATACTAAGAATGTAGGAACCGGTAATTTTTCATTACAAA
>NW_007778207.1:0-1071 GCF_000696425.1 Galeopterus variegatus
GAATAATGCTGCTGTGGTCATGGGTGTACAAACACCTGTTAGAGTCCCTGCTTTCTATTCCTTTGTGTATATACTTAGAAGTGGAGTTGCTGGATCATATGGTAATTCTACTTTTAATTTTTTGAGGAACGGCTTAAGGTGGATTTTAAGTGAGCCTTCAACTTCTGATAGGTTTTCTTCTTACTGTGTTTCCTTCCTATAGCATGTGTCCATTAGTATAAACATCCACTTTGAATCCTTAGAAGGGAAGGAATATTCTGACTCCCATTTTTTATATTGAGTAGAAATTTCGGCAGCAATAACTGGGGTGATAAATAACTGGGGTGCCTGTTGTTCTGTATTTCACACCAGTAATGCATTAAGAAACGTCCCCTTGGGGGGATGAGAAAACATCAGGCTCTCACGGATGGTTCTCTGAATGCTTACCTGCACGGTACCCGTGAGGGAGCCATCTCACCTGGGCTCCGGCCTCAGAGGTTCTGAAAATCCTTTTGGCCCTCAGGCCCAGCACACAGGGAAGACATGAGGTACCTTGCTGTTTTATGATGGAGATCACTAGGAGAGGACTTGGATTCACTGTCGGACACGCTTTCCAGAGGTAGGTATTTTTCAGGACACACAGGCACACGTCCTCCAGAACCGAGGCTGGGGCAGGGAGTTACAAGAGGAAGATGTCATTAAACTTCCAGCAGCACAGTGAGCGAACCAGAATAATTTCTTGGAATGTTCCAGTAAAGGACGTGAAAGTAGCTGGTCATATCCATTTCTGCTTTGATGGTGAGGAAGGAGTCCAAGAAGAGATACTCCTGGGGACAGGGCCCCAGCATGTGGGCCGTGGCTGCTGAAGGCGAGGGTGACCCGCCTGGGGTTTGCAGTGGCTGGCCACCCGTGGCCTGAGCCGCATGTGCAGAGGCAGACACGGCAGTGTGGCCAGAGTATAGCCCCCACTTGGGGCCACCTGTGTTGAGGGCACCGCAGGAGCAAGGGCTGCGTTGCATGCTGTCGGCAGCCGTCTTCTGGCTGCAGTGAAAATAAATAGAGGTGACATGTGAAAAATACCTGTAAATGCCT
>NW_007778207.1:1959-3305 GCF_000696425.1 Galeopterus variegatus
GCAGGAGCAAGGGCTGCGTTGCATGCTGTCGGCAGCCGTCTTCTGGCTGCAGTGAAAATAAATAGAGGTGACATGTGAAAAATACCTGTAAATGCCTGGGACAGGTGTCTTTCCAGCAGCAGTCCCAAGCATGGTCATCCCTTGTGTGTGAGAGTGTCCAGGCAGCCAGCCTGATTGGGCTGGGGGAAGCTGGCAGGAGGGCCCACATGTCCTTTTCATTGGCTGCTTGACCCCTCCTTCCGATGATGGGCAATGTGGACTCCATCAGCATACTGACATAGAACCAGTACCGCAGGGAAAGGACATGTGCTGGGGGTTGGGAGCAGGCCCCATCTCCCTGTGGCTGGTTGCTGGCCTGAGAGTGGCTTTGTTCAAGTGTGTGTGTCTATGTGTGCATGCACATGTGCATGCTTTTGCAGGTGTGGTACCTGTGTGTAGTGTGTCTTCATATGTACATGGGTTGCATTCACATATACCTGTGTCTGTATTTGTGTATGTTCGTGTGTGTGTGTGTGCGTGTGTGTGTGCACGTGTGTGTGTGACAATCAGGGCTGGCCAGGGCCAAGGAGGTATCAGAGGCAGGAGGCCTGCCAGGTCCTGGAACACCATAGCTGCAGTCCTGTGGTCAGGCAGAAGACAGGGAGCACGGTGTGTGGAGGTCAGGCTGTGGGCAGATGTGGCCGCATGCTGGGGAAAACTGCACACTGGGGAGGATCTCACACTGGAGAAGACTGCACATGGGGAGGACTATACCTGGGGAGGATGGCACACTGGGGAGAGAGACACACTGGGGATTCTGCACACTGAGGAGGACCACACACGGGTGAGGGACGCACATAGGGAAGTGAGGGACAGCATGTGTTGAGGGCCCAGAGGGACCAGGTCAGGCCTGCTGCACTCTGCGATGTCCACAGAGCTCTCTTGCACAGTGTCACCCCAGGAGTCAGGACCTAAGGCCAAGGGGCCTGGATGTGGCAAAAGCTCCAACCTCGTGGTCCCTGCAGTGGGAGGTAGTGCCAAGGTGCCCGCCATGGTTTCTGGAGAACAATAAATCATGGGGAGGATCATTGTCACCTTGAGAGCCACCTCCTGCCACATTCATCCACCATGTGCACTTACTTTCAGAGACCCCCCAAATCTTATTTACGTTCAAAAACTCTTAGTGAACTTTAGAGCCAGAGATCCCTGCTCGCCTGTTTTTTATTATGTTTGATGTTCCAGAATAAGAGTGGCAAAGAGCTCATAGGGGCATTAAGTGGCCTCAGCCGTCCTGGATTTCTTGTCTTGTAACTTCAGCTGGGAGGCAAGAAGGTGGCTGGTGGGAAGGAGACTTTGAGCAAAAGACT
>NW_007778208.1:0-627 GCF_000696425.1 Galeopterus variegatus
CTCGATTAGTGACTGCCTACTTTCCTGTGTTTTTGCCCTTTTCTCTGAACTCCCAATGCAGAACCAAACACAGAAAGTCAAATATGTTCCCCAAACTTGTCATGTAAGATGCTCTGCTTCTGGTTGGCTCACCTCCAGCTTCTATGTTTCAAAAATCTCCTATCAGAGCACATCCAAAACCTTCCATTTTTTCACTATTAAGCTTTCCCATTCCCCTGACAGTCTTTGAGTCTCTGCCAAAAGCAGGAGATGGTGGTTGACTCCTTTGCTATCACACACTCTGAGTTGTCATTTGAGTAGGCCTTTGTTTATTTTCACACTCTCTGTGTGTTGTAAATCTTTTTACACTTGGCTGTTTATCTTTAAACTTTTTATGATTTTTTATGATGTTATGATTTTGTTTATAATGCTTTTAACACACATGATTTAAATTTTTTGTGTAACCACATCTACTCAACTCTTCAGTGGTGAGACTTCCTATTGCTCTCTTGCTTGGCAAATCCTTCCAGAGAGATGATGGGTTGAATATATACGTTAGATTCTGCTCCTTCCCCAGTTCCACTAAAAGGCAGTACAGGAAAAATAAGGGCATTGTTAAGGGACGCCCAAACCCCTACTGACCTTAAC
>NW_007778208.1:2287-3304 GCF_000696425.1 Galeopterus variegatus
ACATTAACTCTATGAGGTAGGCACTGTAATCATCTCCATTTTACAAATTAAAAAAAGTGAAACCCAGAGAGGTTAGGTAAATTGACTAAGGTCATTCAGCAAATAATTTTGTACATAAAACAAAGTTTGTGTACATCGAACCATCAGAAAGCAAAGGTGTCACTCTCTCAGCCACCCATGCAGACAATCTGTGATTGTTTGGCATCACCATCATTGCTGGTGATGCTGGCTGTGCATTTACATGCTAACGGTACGCAATTGTTTCCTTACTCTTATTTGCATATAAGTACTTAGCAGTAAAAAATATGGTATACCATAAATGCAATGAAAAAATAATATGTTCAAGGGAATTAGGCAGCACAGTAGCATCACCAGTGCTTGTGGACTAGCTGTTAAACAACAGCAACAACAAGCAACGACAGGCTTTCAGTCTCCAACTATGATGCTGTGTTCTGATTAAAAGGTTACTGTACACTATATTTTATATTTTTTTGGTGAGAAGAAACATCAGAAGCAGTTGATGAACCAGGAAGTGGGTCCTGTAGGGATGAGAAGGCACTCTGCCGGATGGCTTTTTAGAATGTTTCCTCCAGAGCCATCTGCCTCATTAACAACATTTTTTTTTGTCTTAGAAGTCTCTCTTTGACTTTATAAACTGACATAATTTCTTGTTCTGTTATGAATACACACTGCTGTAGTCCTTCAATAAGTCCATCACGCATTTTCACCATGTTGTCAATAGGCGCTTTTTCTGCAGTGTAAAGAATGTCATCTTCACTGTCATTATTACAGGTTGAGTATTTCTTACCCACAATGCTTGGGACCAAAGGTGTGAAATTTTCCACTTGTGGCATCATGTTGGCGTTCACAAAATTTCAAAGTTTGGAGTATTTTGGATTTTGTATTTTTGGATTAGGGATGCTCAACCCCTACAATGATATAGTAGTAGAGATAGTGGGCATCCTTGCCTTGTTCCAAATCTTAGTGGAAATACCACTAGTATTTATCCAGCTGGCT
>NW_007778209.1:0-839 GCF_000696425.1 Galeopterus variegatus
GGCGGCAACACCGAGGAGTCTCAGGGGTGTCACGGCCTTCGGCTCTGCTGGCCCTGCCGGGACTGCGCCCTGGGCTCGCTGAGCCTCTCCTCTCCGCCATGGGCGTGCTCTCCCTCTCTCTCCCTCCCGCTGGTAATGCCAAGACTGCCATCTGCGACCCCCGCCGCGGGCTCCTGCTGAACTGCCTGTCCGGACCCGGGAGAGGACCTCCCCGTCCAGCCAGCTGCCCAGCCCAGAACCCCACGCGGTTCCCGACCCCGTCCTTTCCCTCCCCCACGTCCAGTAGAGCTCAAGTCCCCTCAGCTCTATGCTGTCTTATCTGAAATCGTCTTCCTTATTCGTTACTTGCTTTTGTCTGCCAACCTTACTCTAACAAATATTTGCCCAGTGACTGAATAAACCCCGCACACTACCTAAAGGACATCCACGTGAGTGGTTGCCAACGTCACATGGCTAATGAGCAGCAAAGCTGGGATGGGGGCCCAGCTCCATCTGTCCCCAGAACCTGGGATCTTGACCCTGAAATGCCACGCTGCCTTTCCCGAGTATTTCCCAGGTACCCAGCACCATATCAGGGACTAGGAATACCACAAAGGAACAGCAGTAACAGACACTCCATGGCACAGAGGTCCTTATCTCATTCAGTGAAGAGACTGTTTTCAGGCTCCAAAATATTCCTCAGATCCAAAGAATGAACTTCTTTTTTTTTTTCTTCCTTTTTGTCTTTTTTTGCGACCGGCAACGGGATCGCAACCCTCAGTGTCGCGCCCGCACTGCACTCAACCAGTGAGTGGACTGGTCTCTCTATATGGGATCCGAACCCTCGGCGGGAGCGCCGC
>NW_007778209.1:1505-3304 GCF_000696425.1 Galeopterus variegatus
CCGAGTGCGCCACGGGGCCGGCCCCCAAAGAATGAACTTCTTTTTTTTTTCTTCCTTTTTGTCTTTTTTTGCGACCGGCAACGGGATCGCAACCCTCAGTGTCGCGCCCGCACTGCGCTCAACCAGTGAGTGGACTGGTCTCTCTATATGGGATCCGAACCCTCGGCGGGAGCGCCGCCCTCTACCGAGTGCGCCACGGGGCCGGCCCCCAAAGAATGAACTTCTAAGAAACCTAATTTAGCGCCTAAATCAGTCTCCTCCATTTTCTTGGTTGGCAGCACACAACGTTCATGGTCGCGACAAGGAGGGGCCAGAAGCCCCCTGCGGTGTCCTGCCCGGTGCGGGGAGAGGAGCCTCTTCTGCTCCAAATGCCACAGGAGTGGTGGGAAGCGAAGGGGCTGCAGGGACAGTTTTGAACTGGGAAGCTTGTGCTACTCAGTTTCCAGGGTGGAAGGGTGGGCAAAAATTGGGCACAAGCTGAGCTGGGGAGAGAGCAAGTGGCAGCAGCTGACACAGGCCGTGGCTCCCAGGAACCCAAGTGAAGCAGTAACTGGCCAGGAGGGTGAACGTCTGGAAGAGGAACAGGAAGCCCGACCGCTGGCAGAGCTGGCTGCAGCAGCCACACTGTCCGAGAAGTTCCAAACAGCTAGTGTCGGAGGTCAGCGTGTCTGCTTTCTCTGTGGAAAAGCTGAATGCGTGCCCTGTGTAGTGGGGGGACACGGGTGGGGTGTGTGGGATAGGAGGTTCTTCAGAAGAACACTTGGGGGTTGTCGCCACATCCTTTGACCCTGAAGGCGGGGGGGGGGGGGGGGGGGGGCTATACTGCAACATCTCTGGAGGAGTCCTTTAAAAAGATGAGGAGCTGTTCCCTAGTCAGGGCTGTTGAATGAAACATTGAAGGGCTGGTAAACCTCAGAGATTCTCTAAAATAATGAGACCCGAGTTAGCTAGCTGGGGTGCCCTGACCACACCTCTGGCAGCATTGCGCTGCCCTGCAATGATCTGTGAATGTGTTTTCCTCTTTCCCCCAGGTGATGCCTTGAGCTGAGGAATCATTCCTAGCCCTCCTCCTAGTCTTGGCACCTATCTAAGTGCCTGGCATGCGGCAGCAGATGCTCAGTAAATATGCATTAAGTAAAGAAAGAAATGTCTTTAATTTCCTTCAGTAGGTTTATGAGTGCTCACTGCTCCTGGTCATCAGGTGGAGGCGCTGGAAAATTCTGGGAAAGAGAAGACTTGGGGCATGCCAACCACAGGAAAAAGCAGGGGTCTGTTACATTCAAATATGTTCAGAGAAGGCCGAGGGCTGGAGATGCTGACTAGAGGCTAAAAGAACTGACCGACAATTGCTAGTGTGAGTCAGCACAGGGAGAGGTGGCTTTATTCAAAGCTCCATGGGATGTCATCAGAGACCCAGAGGCTACGGTGAAATGCCAGTCACCTGCCCTCAGATCCTAAGAGGGGAAAGAAGTTTCCATTAAAATGGCCAGTGGGAACCTAGTTAAGAAAAAGGGGTTATAGTCCTATTTTGCTAACCTTAAACTTTAAATAATAATGAAAAATATTACTAATGAGTCAAGGAAGCTACCGGTCACTGACTACCTGTTATGAGCATTATTTCAGTTGACTTGACAACAGCCCTGGGAGGGAGTGTTATTCCCCACATTGTACAGAAGAGGAAACCGCTGAGAGAGGTTAGGACACTGTCCCAGGAGGTGCAGGGGCACAGCCAGCACTGGGACCCCCAGTTGACGGTGCCTCTCCTCTGGTTAGAGGAAGATTTGATTTCTGAGAGAATG
>NW_007778210.1:0-821 GCF_000696425.1 Galeopterus variegatus
GAAGCCACAGACACTGCAGATGCAGGGAGGCAGTGGCAGCCACCACCACTGCCACCAAGAACACTGAAGACATGAAGGAGGCAGTTGCAGCCACTGATGCTGCTGCTGTCACTCCAAGGTAACCCTGCTGTCACTGCAGACACTTCAGCCAAGTAGCAGCCACTGCAACTGCCACAGCTGCAGTCATTGCCACTACCAGTGCTGCCAGACAGCCACCATCATCATGCGAGCAGCCTGCCATCGCTGGAACCACCACTGTCATGCAAAGAGTCTGCCAAAGCCATTGCCACAGCCACCACCACTGTAAGCAGTAGCCACTGCTGGTGTGTAGGTGGACTGCTGACCACTTGACTGCATTGAAACAAGGAGGGCCACCAGTGGAGTCCAGGGAAGGAGGTGAGTGACACAGACCCATGCCCAGTAGCCCAACCCACAGGGGCAATTATGTTGCCCCCACCAGTAGCACACCTGGGGGTGGGAGCCATATGAGCAGCCCATGTGACTGTCTTTATCTGGGGAGAGAAACAAGTGAAACCCTTAGGGAGTGCCAAAACCTAGGATAGCCAGAGCAAAGAAAAAAATTCCCAGTGCACCTATCAGGGTCACACGATGCTAACTGGGGTGCCAACAAGCCCACCCAGGGTTACTCACCTCAACCAAAGAGTGACAGGGCACCCAGGCACTTCTCCCAAGAACTCACAATCTTATCCACATCCTCAACAACCTAACACAATGTTAATAAGTCCCCCAGTGCCTAGGCCAAAGAGACACTCAACATAACTCCAACATTGACCATGGCTGAAATACCCACACAGAAGCTA
>NW_007778210.1:2277-3304 GCF_000696425.1 Galeopterus variegatus
TAAATCAGACTAACAGCAGACTTCTCAACAGGAACTCTACAGGCCAGAAAAGAATAGGGTGCTATATTCAAAATAGTAAAAGAAAAAAACTACCAGCCAAGAATACTACACCCAGCAAGACTATCCTTCAGAAATGAAGGAGAAATAGTGTATTTCCCATGCAAACAAAAACTAGGAGAGTTCACCACCACAAGACTAGCCATACAACAAATCCTCAAGGGAGTCCTGCACTGGAATCCAAAAAATAATAATCATGACCACGAATACACAAGAAAGTACAAAACCCACTGGTAGAACAAAAATGCAAATGAGAAAGAGAAAGATACTGTGTCTTCCTACTTCAAAAAAAAAAAAATAACACTGGAGTTCCAGTCAAGATGGAAGAATAGACGGTCCCCAGTGTCACTCTCTCCCAGAAATCAACCAATTTACAACTATATAAAAAAGAAACAGCCAAGCTGGAGTAGCTAAAGCTCAGGGGAAGAGGAGGAGAGACCTACGGAGTGCATGAAGGTAGGAGAAGCCACAATGAGAGAAAGAAAACACCACTCTATTTCATGCTGTGACTGCTTTAAGGCTGGAACTGCTGAGCACATGGAGCAAGAGCCAGTCAAAGCTGCAGCTGTGCCCTTTGGATGGAGTTGCTTGGAGGAGGAAGGGGAGAAGAGGGCCTTGGTGGCCCCCAGGCCAGCAAGACCAATAATAGAGTTCCCATGGACCCACATAGGAATAAGGAGCCACAACAACTGAAAAAATGGAGCCACTCAGAGGCTGGTGAGTCATTGCAAGGGACTGGTGCATGGCCCATCCCATGGGAAGTGTTTGCAGCATGAGCAGTGGGAGAGACGGTCCCACTGGGGGAACATGGGGCACAGCAAGAACAGCTGGTCTGCACCCCAATCAGCATAGGACCACTCAGAGGAGACTGGTCAGGAATGTAGGATTGCATGGGGTGCAGTTTGATGAAAAGACATAGGCCCAGACCAGAGTTTACACAACCCAGGTACACCAAGTCTCTGGAGAACCC
>NW_007778211.1:0-3304 GCF_000696425.1 Galeopterus variegatus
TGGAGGAGGCAGCCTCGTAAACAAACAGGTCAGCATAACGCGGTGCAGTGAAGAGCGTGGATGTAGATACGGTGAAATGCAGATGCGTGGACCTGATCCATCCCGGCAGTCACGGTGGCCTTCACAGAAGGGGGGTCTCAAGGCATGAACAGGAGAGCACCAAGTGACGGGAGGCTGGGAACTGCAGGTGGAGGGGAAAACGACGGCTGAGCAGCGGGCTGGCGCGTGGAGACGTGCCAGCAGACGGATGGCGTGGGTTTGCGGCGTGTGCTGGGTCCGGTTTATCCAGGAGGTGCCAGCCTGCGTCGTGAGGTTTCAGGAGGTTACACTATTGTGCTTGGATTTCAGAGTTCGTGCGGGATCATCCAGCCTTCTTGTACCTGAAGTGCAAAAGGGGCTCAGAAATTGATCCAACACCAAGGACATAAACCTGGGCCAGAGGTTTCATGGCGGGAGAGGTCGGGTTGATTTTTGGGGTCTCCAAATATCCTTACTTCTAGGAACGAATCCTCACTGAGCGGCCAACACCAACTCTTCTGTTGCCGGGGCCAGGGCGGCAGGACCGACTCTCCTTGAGCACAGAGAGCCCTGAAGGTCATTGCTGTCCTGTCTCCCTGGCTCATTAGGTGGGGTTGCTGTCTCTGCCAAACGAGTCTCTGTCTACTTCTGTAGGGTCTGGAAAGGCACCGGGCTTGATCGCCCTCTCTGTCGTCGTCCGCAGCTCCCTTGATCGTAGGAGGCACGTGTTGCTGTAGAAGGAGCCTCTGGGGCGTGGGCCCCGCTGTGGATCTCATGCAGCCGCTTCCAGGCTCACACTGTCTGAGGCTTGGTGTTCTCATCTTCTCCCTGAGAAACACAGTGTCTGTGCAATCGTTGTGGTGTCAAAAGTGATAACGCAGGGGGAGGAATTTGTACAAAAACTGGTCCATAGTAGGAGCTCAGTAAGTGCATATTGATTTGAACTCATGGTCTCCCCTAATCCTAGACGAAATTGTACTCCAACACTTCCCAAAGACACGTGGCTTGAGAATCTGTCATCAGTTCTCAGAGAACTCAGCACGGGAGGAAGGCAGAGGTCGGGTCCCTCTGCTCTGGTCCTGAGCAGCAGAGGGAGGGGCCGTGCATGGACAGCACCGGGCATGACCAGCGGGTGCTGGTAACGCAGCCCCAGAATCACACTGTGGATGCTCTCCAGGGAGCTGGGGTGGGGCTGTGAGTGGAGGAAGGACAGAGCGCAGGGCTGAAGGCCAGAGGGTGGCTGTGCCCAGAGAGACCCCACACCTCTGTCTAGGAGGGCTTTGGTCTTCTTTGGGACTTTGGGCTGTCACCTGGATCTCTCTCCAGCTAGGTCTCAGTGTTGTGATGATCATCTTACAGACGCACTCCGTTCCAGTAGGTTCTTACTGGAATATAGTCCAAGGCGGAATTCAGCACCGTAACCCTTTGCTACACCCTGCAGACTTCTGGGCCTTGATACAGAAGCTCCTGTGAAGCCTCTGGGGACTTTGGGCCAGTCTGAGGACGGGTGTCTTAGAGGCCTCAGTGAGCCCAGCACCCCCAAGAATGGCACCCAGGCCCCCTGTCCCATGTCTCCATCCGCCCCAGCCTCTCCCTCTCCATCCGTGCCCGGCTCACTCTCACGGCCTCGTGGTCGGACAGGAACCAGCCTCAGCGTTTCGGCTGTGCAGTTAGGCCCCTTGATGCTTACAGCTCTGGGATGTGCATTCTCCTCTCTGATTCTTGATCTGGCCGCTCTGACGGCATGTGTGCCTCTGTAGTGATCTGGGACATTGATTTCCCTGACAGGGAAGCATTGTTGGAAATAGGAATGTTTATTGATTAATGGAGGAAAACATTTGAATCATAGATTGTCCTTAGATGAATTAGTGATTTATTCCAAATGAAATCTGACTTTTTACATGGCCACATAAGTAGCTAATAGGTAATTTAAAAACAAATACTTTAAACTGATAAGGTAAAGTTAAAACTAATGATTTAAACTAATAAGGTAATTGTAAAACGTATTTTTAGATCTCTGGAACCGAGGGAAAGTGATCTATAGATTGTAACTGATTGTGAGAAGCAAGTGTGTTGTTTCTTGCTTGCTCATTGTCTGCTTGGGTGTACACCGTTACCCTTCTGGTCCTTACAATGGCTCCTCCTAATTAAGAGAACATACTGCATATGATTTATAAGGTTAGAAACCTTCCGAGGTCTTAGACATCTGCAGCATGCAATATTGTGTAATGCAGAGGCAGCAGGGACTGACTGCTGTGGGGACATGCATGCTCTGTCTTAAGCTCTGCCTCTGCTGCGCATTACGAAGCCCGACCCCAGGGTGAGACCCGAGAGGCGCACAGCCGCTTCCCATGCAGGGACCCCAGGGCTCGTGACAGCAAAGGCTGGTGGTGACTCCTGATGTCCACCGACCTTCCCACCATTTTGCATGTATTTTATCCTCTATTTTTCACTTTTTAAACTTAGAGTGATTTGGCTCTAAAGAGTATGGTTGTAAAAGTTAGGACTCAAATTACTGCTGGCCTTGTGGGAGCGACGGTTAAAGAAGGAAGCTGAAGGGTCAGGACGTGAGAGAACTCACAGGCTATGTGTTTCCTTGAACTAGGATGGTCAAGGAACATTCTGAGGACAATCAGGGTGGTTATTTTTGGCTTGAGATTTCATTTCATGGTTTCTGATGAGCAAGCTTCTTCTAGGTGGGAAACAAGCCATGTTTTCTCTGTGTTGCTGTCACCATTGACGTAGGAGGTACTCAGTTTCCCTGGGCTCAGGTTTCAGGACACGCCTCTGGGTTTCCAGCCACTCTCTGAGGTCTCAGGCCCCGTCCGTCCTCTGTGTGTCCCCTGGAGGAAAGTCACTGTTGCCAATTAGACCTATTTTTAGTACAAACATGGGGAAAATGAGACCACAAGGGGCTGGCCTATGCAATCCAGTGGCTGGGCAGGCTCAAGAGAGAGCACAGAACATGCTTGAATTTGCCTGGTGCATGTGATGGGGTCTGACCAATGAACACGCTCCAAGAAGAGACGACCGAGCATGTACAAGACTAAATGTTACACAACTGGGAGCCGCCCCTTAACTGAATATTCATTAGATAGAGAAACTACAGAAGCTGGATCCCAGCAAAGGCACAGTTGCTGCTCCCTTTCCTGGAGGCAGCAGCACTTCCCTGGCTGAGGTGTGTGTTTTCTTTGTATCAAACTTACTTTCAGCAAGAGCTGCTCACTCTCTTGAGCCAGCCTGCACTTGGTACTGAACTTTAAGTGTGTTTTTCTTGCTGTTGTGT
>NW_007778212.1:0-1159 GCF_000696425.1 Galeopterus variegatus
TGACTGTGTTAGCTAGCTAATGCTACTGTCCCTCTCCCCAGTCACCGTCACAGCCTTATTGTTGTCTGGGCTTACTGGTCAACAGCTTTCTTCCCTGACCTGTTCTCTCTCAGCATCCCAAGGTCAGGGGCCTCATTCATTTTGGTCGCTACTATTTCCCCAGGGCACAGGCCAGGGCCTGGCACACAGAAGGTGCCCAACAAAGATTCCATCCAGGACTGCATTGAACCCTCAACCACCTGCTTTGATAGGTTTTGTTATCCACACTGACAAGTGAGGAAACTGAAGCCCGGAAGGGTTAAGTCACCCTAGTCACAAAACAATGAACACGGATAAGCTGGGCTTCAAAAAGCCAGATCTTCCATACTAGGCTCTTGCTACAACCCTGAGCATTCTTCTTTCCTGCCTCACCTTCCATGGCCTTTCTTTAGGCCAGTTTACCCCAATTCAGGGAGAGCTAGCCCTGACCCTAGACAGCACAGAAGTTTGTACAAGACAGAAATCAACTATCTTCATTTTCATAATTGCACAAAGAATATAAATCTAGCAATGTGTGTGTGATCAGCAGCCCTACAGCTTTTTTCCTAAGAGGCAAACTTTGCAGATATCCATACTAAGGGGTCATTATTTCCCAACAGTTTACAGTATCAAGGCTCCTTTATTTACCCCCAATAAATCTAACTGATATGGACTGGCAGATCAGGCAGTGTACTTCCTGGCAGCAGAAGGCTGTGAATCATTCACAGGGCTTCAGGAAATTTAGGGAGATTAAAGTTTTGCATAATGCAAATAAGGAGGAGAAATGTTTGCTCTGACTCACTGTGGAGGCGATTAGAGCAATAAGCACTAAGAGAAATCCTAGTGCTTATTTTCTGGGACAGAGAAAGTTCTGCTTGGTATGCCAAAGAGCACGGTTTTCAGTGACACAGGAGCCCAGAATGTGGTTAGCAAAAGCATCTGGTGACAGTTTGATTTGCAGCTTTAAAGAATTTAAGGATGAATAAAACCTTGAATTGATTTTTAAAGAGCTGAGGTCAAATGGCACAAGCTCAAAGTGTTTGCTACAGAACTAAAGTTAAGGCTGTACCTGTGATATCCCTGCTCTGGGCCCTGGGTTTTGAATCCTTTATGCTATATGGAATTTTCTGCCACCAATGCA
>NW_007778212.1:2508-3304 GCF_000696425.1 Galeopterus variegatus
CAAAGGCTGCTATGGCTGCAGCAAGTTGGGGAGGGGGCAGATGAGCAGGATCAAGGTCTTACAAAAAGCCCATTTGTTCATTCATTCACCAAATTCATTCACCTATTCCACAAATACTTTGGAAGCCCAACTGTGAGGCAGGAACTGCTATTCTAGGCATGGGGAATCCACCAGCAGACCCGACAGGCAAGGTCCTGGTTCTCATGGGCTCACACGCTGCTGGGAAAACAGAGGATAAGCAAATAAGCAAACTAATAAGGTACTTTCAGAGAGAGAATGGGAGACATAGTGGAGCCATGGTAGAGAAGGTGGGCCGGGCAGGGATAAGGGCCAAACCACAGTGTGAGGAAATGGTCATTGGTGGTGTGGTGGCAGGGGCAGCGACATTCCCGAGGTGGCAGCCACTTTGCGACTGTGAGGCAAATGGCAAGAAGATAAGAAGACAGCAGAACAGAAAGGCAGAAGAAGCCTGGGTGCGTGCAGATAGCACTGTTGACTTCTAGGTCCATGAACTGCAGACATTTAGTTATGTGAGAGAAAATGTCTTTACTGTACAAGTCATGTTTCCTCTTTTGTGCAGGTAAAAAGCATTTGTAACTGACCCAATAGGAATTCAATCAACACTTTGTTTCGCGGAGCAGAATGACCCAGAAGTTAGAGGTGAAGAGGTGTCCAAAGTGAAAAAAGAGCTCTCCTGAGCCACACAATTACATGTCCTTCTCCTTTTCCTGCTAAAATCTCATGAAAGCCATCCTCCTGTGTCAGCTCTGGTTGGCTACCCTGGGTCCCCACACCA
>NW_007778213.1:0-2143 GCF_000696425.1 Galeopterus variegatus
TTTTTTTTCTCTTTGTCTTTAATTCTCACGATGTGATGGATACCATAAAGTCGTAATAATTTCACAACCTAAAAAAATTGGTTTTATTTTAATATGTGTTTCTGAAGGTGTCTCTTTTCTGGATATGTTGCTGGTGGCCAGATATTTGGCATGAAGCATTAACTGGTACTTCAGGGTTTCTACTTCCTTGAACCAAATACAGCCTCAGGCCTTGGTTGCTCCCCGCTTTCTGTTTTCTCACAGTTTATGATGGTTCATCTCTTCTATTTACTGCCTTTTACCTATGGTTCTCTTGGTTTTCCAAACACTCTACTATCTGCTGACTTTCCTTCATACCAAACTTTTAAAGGATTGGCTCAGCCATTTACTTCACAGTATAGAAGAGATATTTTAAGGTATATCAGGGGCCACTGTCAGGTGCTTTCTTGGCCCTGTCTTGTAATCATCTGTGATCAAGACATCCACGTATGTGGAAAGAGTCACAAGTGGCAGCTTTCCAAAACAGAGATATTCTCAGATCAGAGTCCTCCTCAATGTTATTTGCTAAGAGGCAGCTTACTTTACTACTTAATTAAGTGGCTGCTTTTGCTCTAACTTTAATTATAGACATCTTTCCTATGTAATGTCACTTACTTGGGAGGAAGTGTTGTTTTGACTGAGTTGTAGAATGACAGCATTAAAAAGGGATCCTGAAGTTCAGTTCTTCCATTTTTATAAATGAATTACTAGATACTTACTGGAACTTATCTAGTTCACATCTGGGAGGAAAACCAAACTCTGTGGATTTCCTTTATAATGCCCTTTTTACTGCACATTCTTTACTTTGCATCGTCTTAAGCTAACTTATCAATTAGAATAAAAAGCAGTGTATTTATTATGATAACATGCTGCCATTGCAGGCATTTTACAAAACAGTTCCATCCCCAATGCCCATCCATTGGTAAATGGATAAGCAAAAGATGCTATTACATTACAATACTATCCATTAATGAAAAGGGAATGGAGTTCTGATGCATGCAACAACATATGTGAGCCTCAAAATCATTATGCTAATTGAAAGAAGCCAGACACAAAAGACTATACAGTCTATAATACCAGTTCTGTAAAATATCCAGAAAATGTAAATCTATAGAGACAGAAAGTAGGTTAGTGATTGCCCGAGACTATGGTAGGAAAGAGAAGTGACTGCAAATGGGCATCAGGGATTTCATGGGAATAATGGAAATGTTAAAAGATTGGATCTTACTGATGCTTGCACAACTTTGTAAACTTACCGATAATCATAGAATTGTACATTTAAAATGAGTGAATCTTACAGTATGTAAATTATGCCTGAATACAACTGCTAAAACAACAAAAAAAGTTTTAATGTGTAGCTTTGTATGTAATATTTTTACACTAAGCTTTTCTAATTTTTTTCTTGTTCAGGCAATTACAATACAATTTTAGTACCAACAAAAATTTAATTTAACCAGAACAACATGCCAACACAAAGCAAAATAATTGCTTAGTGCCAAGAACAGAAAAATATGCGGCTGAGAACTTTTCTGTTTGCTGTGCACCACAAACATAGCGACAGGGGCTCTGATCATGGAACCACCTTAGTTGGTTGTGGTGAACTGAGTGACCTATTGATCCTGGGGGCATCAGAAAAAAAGCCATCACAAGCCAATTATGACAAACATATTTAGAGCACGAGAAGTGAGCAAGAACTGAAACAACCCTGAAGACACTTATTACATACACGTGGGGAAAAATACACATGGTAAGCCATGACTGCTTAACATCATGACTGTGTGCAAATTTACATCTTTAAATTGAAACCAGTCTGTTTGCAATTTGATAGAGGCAGATAACATTTCCCTAAAAGTAAAGTGAGATTCAGAGCTTTAAAAGATGTGAGGTTAAAGGGCCGGCCTGGTGGTGCACTGGAGAGTGCACCACTTGGGAGCGCGGCAGCGCTCCCACCGAGGGTTCGGATCCCATGTGGAGACCAGTGCCCGCTCACTGGCTGAGCGCGGTGCAGGTGCGACACCGAGGGTTACGATCCCTTTACCGATCAGTAAAAAAAGACAAAAAGGAAAAAAAAAAAAAAAGATGTGAGGTTAATACAAAATTCTTTCACTGAATTAAAAGAGAAATT
>NW_007778213.1:2616-3304 GCF_000696425.1 Galeopterus variegatus
AAAAAAAAAAAAAAGATGTGAGGTTAATACAAAATTCTTTCACTGAATTAAAAGAGAAATTTTAAACTTTGAATTCAATAAAAATAGGCTTTTTATCTTCTTTTAAATAAATATCATTTTTGTAAGCCTCGGATCTTGCATTTTCCCTACCTGGCATCCGCTGGATTGGAAAAAGCATCTGCTATCTTGTAGACAGGCAGGTTTCTATGCATTTACCACAAGCTAGTAAAAGCTCCTTCACTCGGTGAAAATATCAACTTGAGATGAATTTAGTTTGGAAATTCTCTTTTAGTCTTAGGAATAGTACTAAACGACCTAAACTGCTTCTAATTTATATTCAACCTCTAAGATTAAGTGCGTGCATTTACCATCAGGAGGATTTAGCTAATTCTTCCCTCTGTCCTTTACCCATTATCTAGCCTCCACGGCCTCTTCAGAAGCACATTAACTTCAGAAACCCAGACCCTATCACAACCACCAACAGTGCTGGGCTCTGAACACAGTAGACACCCAAAACTGTTCCTACAATAAATGAGGCATGGAGAGAAATTTAATAGTTTTGTTTCTTTGAATGTCCTCTGTGATAGCTTTCCAGACCAAACAGACCCTAAATCTTTTATTCTAAACCAGGGTTTCTCAGCCTCTGCACTATTGACATTTTAGTCCAGATACTCTTTGTTGCAGGGGT
>NW_007778214.1:0-289 GCF_000696425.1 Galeopterus variegatus
CGCCACCGGGCCGGCCCAAGACAGTTACTTTCTAATAAGAGTTAGGTTTATGCTCTGGTCCACTTCATTTATAATTTTCTTTTTAAAATATTTGACATGAACTTCCACTTCTGGCCAGGAAAGAATAACAAGTACTAGATTAACCCTCTCACCTAAAACAATAAACAGACAAATAAACAAATCCCAAGACAAAATATATAAAACAATGGTTTTCAAGACACTAGACATAGGCGATGTAAAAGTGTGATTCCTGAGAGATGGAAAACCAATGAGGCAAATCCTATAATTG
>NW_007778214.1:1276-3304 GCF_000696425.1 Galeopterus variegatus
CCACTTCATCCTACCAACAAGTAAAAAGATGAACAAACTGAAAAATGAACTACTCTTCCAGGATCTGTAGGAGGTGAGGAGGGCAAACCACTGCCCCCAAGATGAGAGAGACAGGCAGGTAAAATATGGAGTCGCAGCTTACCAGAGCAGAGACTCATGAGTGGAAATGCAGGAGAACCCCTGCCAGGGCAGGAAAACCTGAACTGTAATCAACAAATTGCTGGAGGTTCTGTGTGGATAAGTCTGAGAGTTAAAACCCGAAGAGGACCCAGTGATGTGTGGGACCCCACACTTTTGTGCAACTTACCTCCAGGAGCCCAACCAGGTTTTCACAGTAAATATCAGAGAAAAATCACCTCAGGCTTTTGGCAGGGAGAGGGATAAAGTAACCAATTTGAAATATGCCAGATCATGCAGGTACTGATCTTAACAAAGCCTGCCCTCAGGGGGAACTAGTTAACCAGTGCCTAAACTGCTGGAGTATTATCAGAGCCCAACTGACCTAGAGGAAGGGAAATACCCAACTCCAGCCCACTGTAGCCATCCTCTGCCTAAGGGGATCCTCCTAAGAGGAGGAGAAAAACAATCTGAGAAATACTATGAAGATTACAGTCTGGAGGCACAAGCTACCTAAAAAACTGACACCTACTCATAGGACTGTAGAGTGTTTCCCTTCCCCCACACCTCACCACAACATTACTAAAAGCCTATTTACAAGCAGTTCCTTTTATACAGCGTATCATGTCCAGCTACCAAGAAAAAATTACAAGGCATACCAAAAGGCAAAAAACACAATTTGAAGAGAGAGAGAGGAAGCATCACAACCAGGCACAGCAAGGATGTTATGATTAACAGACTGGAAATTTAAAAGAACTATGATTAATATGTTAAGGGCTCTAATGGATAAAGTAGACAGCATGCAAGAACAGATGGGCAATGTAAGCAGAGAGAGAGAAACCCTAAGAAGAAAACAAAAAGAAATGCTAGAGATTGAAAACACTGTTAAAGAAATAAAGAATGCCTTTGATGGGATTATTAATAGACTGGACATGACTGAGGAAATAATCTCTGATTTTTAGGATATCTTGATAGAAACTTCCAACACTAGAAAGCAAAGAGAACAAAGACTGAAAAAAAACAGAACAGAACATCCAAGGACTGTAGGACAAAGACAAAAGGTGTAATATGTGTGTGATAGGGAATACCGGAAGAAAAAGAAAGGAACAGCAGAAATACAATCATGAGCCACATAATAATGATTCTGTCAACTAGGGACTGCATATAAAACAGTGGTCGCATAAGATTAAAATGGAGCTGGAAAAATTTTATCATCTAATGACACCATAATGTTGCAGTTGCAATGCATTACTCATGTAGAAGCAACAGGCTATACCACATAGCCTAGGTATGAAGTAGGCTATACAACGTAGGTTCATGTAAATACTCTATGATGTTTGTACAATGACAAAATTGCCTAATGAGGCATTTCTCAAAATGTATCCCTATAGTTCAATCACGCACGACCACATTTGAAACAACAATTACTGAGAATTTCTCTCAAATTAATGTCAGATACCCAACCACAGGAAGGTCAGAGAACATCAAGCAGGATAAATGCCAAAAAACCCACACCTAGGCATATTATTTTCAAACTACAGAAAATCAAAGATAAAGAAAAAAATCATAAAAGAAGCCAGAGGAAAAAACCCTCCACGTTTAGAGGAACAAAGATAAGAGTTACGTGTGACTTCTCCTCTGATACCATGCAAACAAGAAGAGAGTGGGATGAAATACTTCAAGTGTTTAGAGAAAAAACCCACTAGCCTGGAATTCTATAGTCTGATAAAATATCCTTCAAAAGTGAGGGAGAAATGAAGACTTTCTCAAACAAAAATTGAGAGAATTTGATGCCAGTAGTACTGCCTTGCAAAAATTAAAAAAGAAAAAAAAGGGGCTGGCCCGGTGGTGCACTGGATAAGCGCGCCGCTTGGGAAGTGCGGCGGCGCTCCCGCCCGAGGGTTCGGATCC
>NW_007778215.1:0-1017 GCF_000696425.1 Galeopterus variegatus
AGATGAGAATTAATATGAAAAATTATATAACTAGTTTATAAATTCAAAGCAATTCCAATAAAAATACCATCTTATTTTTTTCCTGGAACTAGATAAGTTGATTCTAAAATTATCTGGAAGAACATAGAAGCAAAGATAGCCAGAAAACTGGAAAAAAAAAGTGGGGGTTGGGTGCTGGGGGCTAGCCTTACCAGATATTAGAATGTATTATTCAGTTTCTATATTTAAAACATTTTGGTAATGGCTTGGTAGCGCATAGAAAATTCAGTGGAACAGAATTAAAAATCCAGAAATAGACTGAAATGCATTCAGAAAGGTAATACATGACAAGGCAGCATGACTCAGAACAGTAAGGAAATGACTTTTTAAAATTCTCTTTATAGTTGAGGTATAATTATCATATAAAAATACACAACTTTTATTTGTGCAGTTCAATGAATTTTGACAAATTTATAAAACAATGAAACCACCATACCAATCAGAATATAGAGCATTTTCAGAACCCTACAAAGTTTTCTTGTACCACTTCCCTCTAACATCCCCCTCATCTGCCCTCAAAGCAATTCCTGTTCTGATTTCTATCATCATAGGTTAATTGTTTCTGTTCAAGGATTTCATATAAATAAAATCATACAGTGTGTACTCTTGCGTCTGCTTCTTTTGCATGTATCAGTAATTCATTCCTCGTCAATGCTGATCTAGTATGCCCTCGTATGAATATACCACAATGTATTTATCCACTTGCCTGTTTATGGATCTGTGATTGTTTACCGTTTTGGCCTTCATGAACATTCTTGTTTAATTTATTTTGTGAACATATGTTTTCATTTCTCTTGAGTAAATACCTAAAAGTAGAGCTGTTGGATCATAGGGCAGGGGGATGTTTAACTTTTCAAGAAACTGCCAGAGTGAGCTTCCAAATAATTTTACCATTTTAAATTCTTTTTTTTTTTGTCTTTTTTACTGACCGGCAACGGGATCACAACCCTTGGTGTTGCGCCCACACCACGCTCAGCC
>NW_007778215.1:2177-3304 GCF_000696425.1 Galeopterus variegatus
AAGCGGCGCACTCTCCAGTGCGCCACCAGGCCGGCCCTTTTTTTTTTTTTTTAAATTCTGACCAGCAGTATATGAGAGTTCCTGTTGCTCCCCATTCTTTCCAACATTTGGTGCTGTCAATCTTTTAAAATTCTTAGCCATTAAAGTAAGTATGAAGTCACATTGGATTTTAATTTGCATCTCCCTAGTGACTAACAATGTTAAGCAACGTTTCATGTGCTCATTCATGTATCTTCTTTTGTGAAGTGTGTATTCAAGACTGTTGCCCAGTTCAAAATTTGGGATGTTTGTCTTTTTATTATCTATTTGAGTGAGTTTTTAAAATATTCTTAATGTAAGTTATTTTTCAGATTCACACATTTTCAGATTCACAATTTTCTTGTGGTAATTAGTTTTTCCTTGAAAACATAAAATAACTCATTTTAAAATATTGAAGACTAAGTATATTTTATTGTAGCAACTATTTGAATAATTTTATTGATTTCTTTTAGGGTTTCTTTTTATATTCCAGATTTCTTTCACTTTAGAGGAAACAATAATTTGGGGGGAAAATATTTCTTTCATTAAGATTATCAAATGTATAACTATAGAGTTAGTCATACACAGAATTTTTTAATAATTAAATTTATTATGGGTCTATTGTTAGCCCACATATTAGCATTAATGATTAACTTCAGGTGCTTCTATTTTTATGCAATATTTAATTAGTTTAATTCTCATAAGAAAAAAATATTTCTTAGCTTTTGGGGGCCCTCCTAGGTCACCGTCAGCAAGATTAGGCCGTTTCATATATGTGACAGCACTTAGCACAAAATCTAAGCTTCTGTAGAAAATAGTATATTTCCTAAAAAAATTAAAAATACAATTACCATATGATTCAGCAATTCCACTTTTAGGTATATACTCAAAAAAATTGAAAGCAGGATCTTGAAGAGATATTTGCACACCCGTGTTCACAGCAGCATTATTTACAATAACCAGAAGGTGGAAGCAGCCCAGGTATTCATCAACAGGTGAATAGATAAACAAAATGTAGTCCATACATCTAATGGAATATTATTCAGCCGTAAAAGAAAAGAATCCTGACATATGCTGCAACAGGGATGAACCTTGAGGACCTTATGCTG
>NW_007778216.1:0-3304 GCF_000696425.1 Galeopterus variegatus
CGGTCTGTATGTGGGATCCGAACCCTCGGGCGGGAGCGCCGCCGCGCTTCCCAAGCAGCGTGCGCCACCGGGCCGGCCCTATCTCATCTCTTGAAAGAGAAAATTATCAGATAGGTTTTAAAAAGGCAGCAAAGCTTAGCTGTTTGTCACTTGCAGAGACAGAGCTAAGCAAGCACGTGTGTGCACACACAGAGGAAATTTAGAGGTAAAGTGAAGGAAGAGATATGCAAAGCAACTACTAACCCAAACTAAAGAGAACAAAAAAACTGGGTTAGTGGCAATAATATCATAAGATAATTAGCTAATAATATCTATGAAGATACGTGAAATATAAAACCTGAATGCACCAGTAACTATTCAAACATTTTACTGCTAACCAAAATTCTTTCATCCTAAAAGGAACCAAGCTTACTGACAAATTTGATCGAATCTTCACAAAACGGATAATCTGTGCCTTATAAAAACTCTTTTAGAAAATAGAAATGAGAAAAAGCTACCCAGTGCAATTTACTACAGAAGTTGTTACAGAAGTTACACAAGATACGAACTAGCACTGTGATCTTAAAATCTTTTTTAATGTATTAAGACTTGTTTTGTGAACAACAACAAAAAATCTGAACTAGTACCTGAACCAGATGAGGACAATGTGACCTCTGAGATCTTTTCCAAACCTAGAAGTCTGCATTTCTATAAAGAGTACAATGATTACAGGAGAGAAAACCCATGAGGATGAAGCATTTGATACTCATGCTGTAAATATATCTTGTTAAAGGAGTTCCTTAAGCGATATTCGGACCATTCTCAGTATTGGATTGGACTGAGCAGAAAACCAGGACACGACTGGCAGTGGGCAGATGGCACAGCATACGGTGGTGGGTAAGTCCCAGCATGTAATTTACATAGCTAAGTGTGGCACTCGGAGCCCTTTCCCATTATTGAGAGATCTGAGTTATAATCTATACACACCTTCTCTCGGAAGCTTCCTTTGTGGTGGAGACTAAAATGAGCCCAGAGAAAAAGTGGTAATACAAACCATTATACAAACAACTTAATGTCTGTAATATGCCAAACGCTATGCTTCATAGTCGTTATATCTTTCTACCTCCACAACAGCTGAGAGGTGAGTATATTTATCTCCATTTTACAGGTGAAAATATGGATGTTCAGAGATGTTAAATAATTAGAATATTTTGCAACACATATTTAAAATGTTTGGCAACAAGTTCTGCATTTCCCATCCAAATAGGTTACAGTTTTTTTGTTTGTTTTTTTTGTTTGTTTGTTTGTTTTTATAGTTTAAAAAGCTACATTTTGGCTGGAAAACATGAGTATAAATTGTTTGCTTTATATTCATGCAATTATTCTGTTAAGTTAGAGCAATTGGTCACAGCAACGGAATTTTTTTCTTTAACCCTTCCCATCGGTATCCACTCATTCTGTGATCTTTTTGTTTCAGGTTTAAAATAATTGGAATTGGAG
The DNA here is from genome assembly GCF_000696425.1 of Galeopterus variegatus. Classification (NCBI taxonomy): domain Eukaryota; kingdom Metazoa; phylum Chordata; class Mammalia; order Dermoptera; family Cynocephalidae; genus Galeopterus; species Galeopterus variegatus. The sequence goes on from NW_007778216.1 coordinate 1,480, forward strand.
AATGTGCCTATCTACACAAAATTGGGATTAGCAGTGCTAGCAGCCATTTGGTTAGAAAATGGATTTGCAGCAAACCAGACACATATATACCAAGAAGTTGACACCAATGATTTAAGATATTTTACATAAAATGTACTTTTTATTTTCCTTGAAAGAAATATATTATATTAATATAAAAGTAGATGAAATTCATACTTAGAAATTTTCATTGCTCTTTCACTCCAAATTTCTAAAAACATTTTTATTAAAAATAATAATTTTTTATAAAAAATAATAATAATTTTAATTTTATTAAAAATGAATTTATTAAAATGTATCAGACTCTTGGCATTCAAGATGTATATGTACCAATATATTTAAAAGTTCTTAAATCTCTTTATAGAGCAAAATTTCTGATATATAATTCATTAAAATATGAATGAAAGATTTTATTTATACTTTAAGATATTTAATTCTATGAATTCAGACTAATATCATTCAAAATGACTTATTTTTCTAAAAACTTTGACTTTCTAAGATTTTTGTCCTGTCTTCTTACTTTTATCATTAAAATACTAGTTGTTAGTTATCTTTTAGTTTTGCAATATTTGCATTACTTTATGAGATTTTCTCAAGTATATAATATAGTTCAAACACTCATGAACTGAACAGCCAAAAATAAATAAATAAGAGAGCAAACAGTCTGAACCAGCAATGTCCCACTTGTGAATGCCGAGGATCTATTGCATAATGGACAGTATGAATGATAGGAATTATTTTTGGTGGGTGGCAGTTAAGTAAGAGAGTGGTTTGGACTTGCTGCTCAAACTTCTATTTGAAAAACTAAGTCAAACTTCTCCTATTTGAAAAACTAATAAATTAGGTTCTGTGTCAGAACATCTACTTCTTCTGAGAATATTATCTTTATACAACAAGGTTAACGATCTCTTTTTAACTCAAACTTCTATTTGAAAAACTAATAAATTAGGTTCTGTGTGAGAACATCTACTTCTTCTGAGAATATTATCTTTATACAACAAGGTTAACGATCTCTTTTTAAAATATAATCTTTCTTAGAGTTATTGTGAAGTCTGTAATATGCATCCTATGGATGCTTAATGTGTACTCATGTATAGAAATTAAAATAATGGTAATAAGAGAATACACATTGGAGAATGGGACTAGCAAGAATTTAGGAAAATAACCTACAAATGTCTCATTCTTATATCTTTTATTATAGACCCTACCAAACTTTCCATCTTTTCACCCACTCCCCTCACCCTCATTTTTACTTTCTTTTCCTCCCTGTACTTTCACTCCCCCACCTCATACTTTGTAAGTGCTCATTTTATTATTTTAATCTCAACAGGAATAGGGGAAAATACTGTCCAGAGTTAAATAAGTGCCAAGGCAGTAAGAGACTAGAAGAGGAAATTTCCTTTCATATTTAAACCGACCATTGCGTGGGTCCTGACAAGAGTCTTAGCATTAAATCTACAATTAGTTTAGAAAACTAAAGAGACTGGATAGGTGAACCTTCAATATTTAGTTACCGAACACTGCAAGAAGTGCAAAAAGCATATGAAGTGTGGAAAGTTTCAATGGTAGCACAAAGAAGGAAGTGTACAAAACGTAAGTCGTGCCCAGTGAAATCATCACAGGGAAAATATTTTTTAAGTTGGTGAGTAAAGAAAGTTAAGGTTTTCTAGGAAGAAAATGCCCAGAAAGAATATTGCAAGTGAAAAGCATGTGTGAGGTTACCAAGTGTTGCAAAACTGAGAAATGATAATAGTCTGGAAACACTGGAATGCGAGGTGTGAAATAGGAAGGAATAATAGTTGAGCGT
>NW_007778217.1:0-1108 GCF_000696425.1 Galeopterus variegatus
TATATATATATATAATTGTATGGTATCATGTATTTTATGCCTGAACCTGAAAATCATGCTACATATCTATGTATTTAAATACTGGAGTTTTAGAAGAAATCCTTTATATCTCGGCAGTCCCTTTCCCAGGCTAGCCAAGGAACTTCATACTTCTTGGCTACATCTAGAATCTTGCAGGAAGATGGAAACACCTATCTAATATGGGACGAGGTCAGACAGGGGCCACAAGTGTGGGGGTATGACAGTCGTGGGAAATACATGAAGATCTTATACCAGGGCCAGCTGCATGGGCTTGCCACCTGTGTGGTAGCACTAGACCTCACGCCCAGAAAGGCCCTGTGCTTGGTTTAATGCTCCCTGCCCTTAAAATTCTTAATAATTTTATCTTTAAACTTATGTTAAAAAGTGAAATCCACTGGGACAATCACGCTTGTGCATGTCTGCCATTCCTTGCCAGCCCATTCATAAACAGAGCTCAGAAGCCCAATGAGCACAGAAATGTGGTGGACCCACAATGCGTGAGAGCTGATCAATATTCAAAACGAGGACAAAGAGTGTGTCGGTGACTGAGTAAACAGAAGCACTGACAGCCCCGACAAGCCATGCGTTTCATCCAAACCAGAACTTGATTCAAATGCAGAAAGAAGGCAATGGTATTATAAACTACACAAATGACCGAGAAACCCGATTTATTTTTTCTTACTAGTGCTACTTCCCTGTATTAGCCAGCCTCTTAAACTGAAAATGATGACACAGAAGGAAATGAAATGATGGAGCCATCTACATAACAAAGTTCTTTTTCCTTGCAGTCCTTCCTTACTGATCAGTAAGCCAAAGATTGAAGTATTGCTAGAATGTGTGCATATCAAGAAGTAAACTTAAAGTGGTGGAGTTAGTTTTGTGCAGTCTTTCCACTCTTCTGGGAAGAATGAAATGTAGAGAAAAGAACGCATGTATGATCTACGGATATGAATTGCATAATTTTGGTTATTCTACATATGAATTAAATGTTTTCTTATTTGCAGTTAAAACTGGCAGTACAAAATATAAAGATGAATGATAACATTTATGCTTATAATTTAAATTTTTAATTTGTTTTCTTAGAATG
>NW_007778217.1:2803-3304 GCF_000696425.1 Galeopterus variegatus
CTGCTTCCATGCTTTTGATCCATTCTCCAATCCCCTTGGCTTCTTTATGGCTTCTCTCCAGGGTCCTTCTGCTCTTATACTTTATTCACGTGTCCTCACCCATGGAAGTTTGAATATTTGCATCAGCACCTGGGATAAAGAAATTCCGTTTTCAAGATAGTTTGGAATACCATCATCCTTTATTCATATAAAAAAATCATTCTCTGAATTTTTAATGGAAAACCATATTTTTCAGGCAAACTTGTACAATGAGCATTTACTGTAAATAAATTATTTTCTCTTTTTGTGAGATGGATAGCATGGGGCAGAATTCTCTAGAGAAAGCAGAAGTAAAAATTATTTATGAACACCTAGAATCAATCATTTCAGTAAGGTTAAAATAAGACGCCCAAGCTGCTGCAGTCATAGTCATTTTTTAAAGTCATCAGCAGGCTAATTTTTTAGGACTCTGAAGGATCCACTTTATAAAAATTTCTAATACCCTGTATACTTTAGCAATCT
>NW_007778218.1:0-786 GCF_000696425.1 Galeopterus variegatus
GGGTACCAGGAGCCCGGCTGGCCCTCCACTGCTGCTAAGCATGGGAATAGGGAAGCCAAAGGTGGCTTCTGCTTGTTTATTTTTAATGCCACCTGCCACCACACCTCAGGTAGAGTTTGGGCCGCTACTGAGTGTGCACATTCTAGCCTGGCACCTTGTAAGCAAGCTGAGGAGCTGAAAGTTTCCTGCGATCATCTTTGATGTTGATTATTTCAAGAAACAGGGAGGTAACTTCTGCCACATGGAAGGGATTCAGGTAACAAAGCTATTTCCCCTTCCTAANAGGGAGGTAACTTCTGCCACATGGAAGGGATTCAGGTAACAAAGCTATTTCCCCTTCCTAATTCTGTACTCTGGAATGTTATATATTCAGCCATGTCGTATCAGTTTGTCTGAGTTTCAGGTGGAGGGCTCTGGAGACTGAGCCCTTCTCTTCCCTTTTGAAATTGTGTATGTTGTTTCACACATATCCTCCAGTCTGAGGAGGGTGTGCCCCCTTCCCCTGAGCAGTCATCCCCCAGGTTCTGTTGGTTGCTGTGGCATGGGACAGAAGAAAGGACGCTGGACCAAAAGCCCAGAGATCAAGTGTCTTACCTTGGCTCCACCTGGCAGAGCTGCCTGGCCTCTGTTCAGTGGTTCTACCCTCTCTTGGCCTCACCTGCGTTGTATCTCCCAGCAGTATAGGCTTCCTGAGGATGCAGGGAAGATCAGAAACGGAAGGAAAACCCCCAAGTTCCCACCTGTAGACCCACCATCTCATTTGCAGGCTTCTCCCCTTTTCTCCTG
>NW_007778218.1:2713-3304 GCF_000696425.1 Galeopterus variegatus
GAAAAAAAAAAAAAACTTTTGCACTATAAAGAAATTGAAATCAGAAAATGTAGATGTTGACTCCTGAGTGTGTATTTTGCAGGAAAGACAATTTGCTCCTTCAATCATTGGACAAAAAGCGATCCTGCTGTTCAATTGGCTAATAAATGTGCAGCTATAGCAGAGTATTCAGGTGCTGGCCCTTTTTACGGTTGCCCACTTTTTCAGTGTAATGACTGTGGTGGAGTTGGGTAACAGGGCCTATTCTGTCCTAGGTGGATCAACTGCCAGAAATTGCACGTCTCGCACCAACTGCAGCATTTCCTGGAGTAGGGAGAAGGGCTGACAGAGGCTGTCTGCATTACCTTTACCGATGTCTTGTGTGTGCCGGGTGTTCATCTGGGGTGGGGATAAAATGAGTGGGGAGCAAAGTTGACACAAGTCCCCGCCCTTGTGGCACCTTGTGTCTTAGTGCAGGGAGGCAAACTGTATGTGGAACAAATGGGTAAAAATGTAGACTGCGAGGTGCCTGTTCTATAGGGAGAGGTCAGTGGGAAGAGATCCCAAGGACTGTGTGCATGGGGACAACCCAGGGGGCTCTGGAAGAATCCA
>NW_007778219.1:0-230 GCF_000696425.1 Galeopterus variegatus
GACTGCCTGAGCTGCTGAAGTTCTATCATAGATGATTTCTCATCCCACCATCTTGGAAGTCCAAATCCAGCCAAATGGAAGAATCCATCGGCCCACTTCACTATCTCAGTTCTATCGACGAAGGGATGGACCCTGTAGATGCCAATTTCCTGTCAACAGTGTGAAGCTTCTCACCTGGGAGGGATGCAGTAATATGGTCAGTGCTCATAAACTATTCCTATTTTTTTTTT
>NW_007778219.1:2384-3304 GCF_000696425.1 Galeopterus variegatus
CAAAAGGTATGGTATAGACACTTTGCAATCGTTCAGTAGTATAGAAAATCTTAGGATTTAGAAGTAGAATTTCAGGTATCATAGTCATAATGAAGGGAAAAAGAGGTATTTTAGCAAATGATTATGTTAAAATGTAAATGTATACATGTACACACACACATATATACGTACATGCATACACATATTGGAAGCATTGACAGCTTAGAAATATGATAAATTACATTTTTCACTCCTAAGGCAGACAGTTAGTAGTCACCTTTTGCTGTGGAAAATTTGGATGTTGACAATGTGTTCAAAATATTCAACTGGTGTCTTAAAAATGACTATATATTTTCCCAAATTTACTACAAATAGATTGCTAATAATTTTATGAAAATTAATTATCTTATCACAAAACAAAAGCAATAGAATAGGTAACAAAATAGTTATTTTTTTTAATCCTGCTATTCAGATCCCCCTTGCATTATTTGTAGGTTTATAAAAATGGCACATTCATTGTTAGGAATTTTATTTATAGCATATGATAAGCAAAGGGAAAATTATGTTTTTCAGGGGTAAGACCGAATTAACAGTTATTTAAAAAATAAAAGGTTGATAATGGACAACTTGGTACATTACAGTTTTACCTGTAGTTAAAATCACTAAACATGATTTTAAATAGAAAAGATAAACTGAGCACTGTATTTCTACATCAGATATTTTGTCTATTGCAGACTCTCTGAAGATCTGTGCCAATGACATAACCTGTTTAAAAATAATAAAGGACTTAAATGAGAATATACAATAGAATCTGATATTGATTTAACATAAAGGGTATGTCTACTTTCAGTAAAAAAAGAATCATAAATGATTTAGTATAAATGTAATCTCAAAATATCTTGCCTCTGGTCTACTGAAAGATTAATTGCAGAGGTCTATTC
>NW_007778220.1:0-1901 GCF_000696425.1 Galeopterus variegatus
TAGTAACAAAGGGGTTAACCCAAAGACTTAATCCTTTTCCACTCTACTTGGGAAGGGTGTGGGGGGGGGAAATCATTTCAGTAACAAAATGAAAATTCTAGCCTATATGTGCCTGAGGCAAAAAGAAAAGAAATGAACTCTCTTGTAAGCTTGGTTAATGAGGGGGAAAACATAGCTACATCTTTCATTTCACTTCATGTCACTTTCCACTGTGCCACTGTTAAATAGTGACCTCCAGAGCAGTGAATGAATCAAGAGGAGGATCTGCCCAGGTCTTCTGGGGTGAGTGCACCCTGCACTGTGCATAGCTGGGCGCTGTTTGTTCAACACTGAGCTAAGTTGGGATCTGGCTCGGTTCGACAGGTCAGCTCCCTCGTGCCCGAGGCGGTGTCTGCAGCCTAAACGTGGAGCCCCACTGGCACACCTGGTAAAGTTTTCTTCTTTCCTCCTTAGAAGTTCACTTCGGGACCGGCCCGTGGCTCACTCGGGAGAGTGCGGTGCTGATAACACCAAGGCCCCGGGTTCGGATCCCATATAGGTATGGCCGGTTCGCTTACTGGCTGAGCGTGGTGCTGACAACACCAAGTCAAGGGTTAAGATCCCCTTACCGGTCATCTTTTAAAAAAAAAAAAGAAGTTCACTTCATTATTTGGTGTCTTTGGCGAGAGAGAGTTCTCAACTAAACAAAATAGTTCCTATTTTAGAATTTTGGACATGTGCATTGGGCACATAACCTCCTTGCTGGCTTTAAATACACCATCAAGTGCTAAGGAAAGTGCTACACCATTCCTGTGTTAAGGAAAAAAACTTGATCTAGGATACTTTTGTCTAAAACGTGAGATGCTCTCTAAATTGAGAACTTGACAATTACAGAACTTCTTAAAATGGAATGCTTTAAAAATTCATAACATCCACATTTCTCTGTGGTATATATACACCATGGAATACTACTCTGCCATAAAAAAGAATGAAATTCTCCCATTTGCAACAACGTCGATGAGCCTGGAGAAACTTACGTTGAGTGAAATAAGCAAGGCACAGAGGGCTAAATACCACATGTGCTCACTCATATGTGGGAGCTAAGAGAGAAAGAAGGAATGAAAGAAAGACCACTGTAGTGTATTGGACTTGCTTACCTAGGGATACAAAGTGGAGTGGGGAAAGGGGGAAGAGGTAGGGGGGATGGGGTTAATTGGGTGGGGGACATGGGGTACAATTACAATTTGTGGTAATGGGCATGCTGCCAGTATGGATCTGGCCTTCACATCTTGGGCAGGAGGGGTGACAATCAGTTTTGTATCTCATGAATATTCATAACCAAAAAACCCCAAATCCACATTTCTATAAATATTTACTGCAGGCCCTTCTTGAAAACTTATCCATGAGTACTGTATTAACCAATAATGCATTTGAAATTCTCCTCAAAATAAGTAACTCTGTAAGCATTAAGTTGGTAAGCTAACTAGAGAAGCAAGAAAAAATGTGTGTTACTGTCACTAAATATCAGGACACTCACTGATCAGTGGTTCAACTAGAAATAAACTAGAATTTATTTTGGGGCTCATTTGTGGTCATGTTTGGGCAATCTCTGTCCCTTGCTCTTGCTATTTAAAAAAAAAATTACTGTCTCTTTTGTAAAAATATGTGATGAAATTCTTCATGTTGTGTGCATGCTTAATCATTTTTAGTAATTTTGGATGACCTCTGTATATTGCTTTTATTGCACATGTACATATAAATTGGAAATCGCCTGTTAGGTAATATATGTATTTCATATGTTTTTGTTTAATTTTATCAAAAATTCTTTTTACTCTTCCTCTCTACCTTTCAAAAAGAGGTGAAATCAATAGAATTAGCACCATTTATTCATTCTAACAAGGTAGCAAAATTTGCTTCATTTT
>NW_007778220.1:2458-3304 GCF_000696425.1 Galeopterus variegatus
AAATCAATAGAATTAGCACCATTTATTCATTCTAACAAGGTAGCAAAATTTGCTTCATTTTTTGGAAAATAAATTTAAATCTTAGTGTTTTTCTAAGCATGTCTAAAACAATCATCAAAAAGTTTAAATTTGACAACCATTGTTTGATTAAGAAATAGACAATGATGATTCATTAAAAGTCTCCACAAAAATGTTTAATGTTCTCTTTCAGTGCATGGTGCATTATCTATAAAAATATAATTATTTCTTAAATATCAATTATATATTAATAATGTAATATAATATGTGAAATATGTAACCATTCCAAAGCATATCTTAGCAGTTTTATGAATTGAGAAAATGTAATATTGGTGTTAGAGAATATAATTATTACTTCTATTGTTGCTGGCTTTTTTCAGCTATTTTTTATTTTATAGTACAACATGGAATTTTAAAGCTTTTGTGGAGTGTGATAATTCCATGACCACATAAGAAAGCAGGCTAGTGATAATCTCAGCCCACTATTTCGTATCAAAGTCTGTCTCCCAAATTTGGAGAGGGCAGAGTTAATATGAAACTATTTGCTTTCTTTCCAAGTGCCTATGAAACACTCTTAGGCCAACACTTGGCCATTCAATTGATCAATATAGACATCTCATGATTCCTTCACAGATTGCCTGTACTCTTGGTTCTTGAGTTGACTTTCTATGTTTGAAACAGACAGGTGATTTGACATCCGTTGCAAGTTTCTGTATTCCCTTCCTAAGGAATTCTGCTATATTTGTGGGGAATTTCTCTACAGTCTATATGAGATTATAAATTTAAAAAATTTTATTTCAATTTAAAAAGCACCAATTTGAGGTACTA
>NW_007778221.1:0-3304 GCF_000696425.1 Galeopterus variegatus
GGGGCCAGAAAAATCCAAGCTTGAACCTCACAGTCATCTCTGCGTGTAGCTCGATGGCACTAGTCAGTTTATGAAGACTTTCTGGTCTCACTCAGTTTCTTCATTTATGAAATGTAGAAATTACTACTTCCCTGGCAGAGTTGTTGGGAAGATAAATGTTAGGAAGGTATGGAGCCTAAAAATAGAACAACAAAGAAGAGCTATTATTAATGATAGCTGCTACCACTTCGTCTGCTCAACTTTCAACCCATATTTATTGATCACCTTTGTGTGGCAGGAACACAGTCAAGTCCCAGAAAGTGAACAAACAGATGAAATCTCTGTCCTTAAAAGATTTATGCTTTCTCCTTTGAATACTACAGCAATCAAAATTCTGTTTCCCACTACTTCATTGAAACTCCTCTGGCAAAGTCACCATTGCCCTAACTGTCAAATATGACAGACTCTTTTTGGTCCTCAATAAGACTTTTGTGTAGCCTCTAATAATATTGAGCAATTTTTTTTTTGATGTCTGGAATCCTCCTCTCTCTCTCCTGACTTCCTTCTATACTCTGACTATAACTTAGTCTCTGTTGCTAATCTTTCTTATTCTGTTTCTCCTTTAGTTAATATTTTCCTGGAGTTCTGACTTCATTATTCACAAACAGACACACAAAAAAGCAGATAGATAATAGTTAATATCTACTATCACAATTAAAGCCCAGTGAAAGACTCTATGAGTTCCAGTCAAACTAAAAACCAAAATATTAAATGAAGGGCTCCTCTTTCATTGTGTTTCAGAGGCATATAACATTCACTCTCTATAACGTTTTTCTATACATTCATGCGTTGCCATCTAGCAATCATTGACTAGAACATACTAGCGGTTTCCAGGACAACCTTAGGTTTTCAAGAAATGGTCAGAGTATATGCCTGTCTTAATGTGTGAAATACTATAGAGCTATTGCAGCATCCATGCAGGCAACTTAAATGTATTCTCAACAGTTGAGTTCTGTGACCAAGTAAAAGAAAATTGTTGACATGCTTTTTTTTGCCCATACCCACTTTTCTTTGTATTATTACCCTTCTTTTGCATGTTATTTTCTTGCAACCAGGTAATAGTTCTATGCAACCTTTTCGTAAAATGACATGGAATATTGTCTCCAAACTTCTAATGTACTTTAGATATGCTTGATTAAGCAGAAACTATTCCCTCTTGTCTCTTTTGATTTTATGATACTATTGTCTTTATAGAAAGATCAGGTTGCAATACCATGGTCTTTCCAGGTTTAGCACTCAGTGATGACTACGTATTCCTTAGTTTGCTTATATGCATCCTTTATTGTTCAGAACCAGCGTTTTCTAGAATAAAAATGAAGACATATGTTTATCAGAAAGCATTAATGCAGGCAGCTGTGAGAGTGAGATGAGAAAGAAAAACCCCAAGGATTACAAATTAGCCTCTGAGTAATCTCGTAATCTGGTACTTTGATCAACCTTTATAGCTCTATGAAGGCTCTGCTTTGACTCTGAAGAATAAGAACAACACAAGAGGGAGTGAAAGGAAAAAAGCAGGTAGATAAGGGAAATTAAAATAACAGTTGAGAGACGGTTAACTCTCTCTTCTTTTCCTTAGTTTTGTTCTCATGGAAGGAATAGAGATTTGGGGCCAGAAAAATCCAAGCTTGAACCTCACAGTCATCTCTGCGTGTAGCTCGATGGCACTAGTCAGTTTATGAAGACTTTCTGGTCTCACTCAGTTTCTTCATTTATGAAATGTAGAAATTACTACTTCCCTGGCAGAGTTGTTGGGAAGATAAATGTTAGGAAGGTATGGAGCCTAAAAATAGAACAACAAAGAAGAGCTATTATTAATGATAGCTGCTACCACTTCGTCTGCTCAACTTTCAACCCATATTTATTGATCACCTTTGTGTGGCAGGAACACAGTCAAGTCCCAGAAAGTGAACAAACAGATGAAATCTCTGTCCTTAAAAGATTTATGCTTTCTCCTTTGAATACTACAGCAATCAAAATTCTGTTTCCCACTACTTCATTGAAACTCCTCTGGCAAAGTCACCATTGCCCTAACTGTCAAATATGACAGACTCTTTTTGGTCCTCAATAAGACTTTTGTGTAGCCTCTAATAATATTGAGCAATTTTTTTTTTGATGTCTGGAATCCTCCTCTCTCTCTCCTGACTTCCTTCTATACTCTGACTATAACTTAGTCTCTGTTGCTAATCTTTCTTATTCTGTTTCTCCTTTAGTTAATATTTTCCTGGAGTTCTGACTTTTGCCTTTTCCTGGTTGCTCTTGATCTTTCAGAGGCATAGACTCTTTTAAGGATCTTAAGAAGCTATGCACCCTCTACATAGGGGGAAAAAATGGATCAACTTACAAATATACAAAAATTTACATACATTTTCAGGACTTTCACAAACCTTCCTCCGCTCCCCCCCCCTCCCCACAAAGCCCATCATTGTACTCCAGGTTAAGGGGTTCCTATGGCTTTAACTTTTACCCATATGTTAATTACCTTCAAATCTCTATCTCCCACATGGATCACTCTCCTGAGCAACAGGCCTGTTTTCAAACAACTTATTGGACAATTCCACATGAGTACCCTTAAGGCGTCTTAGACTCAAAATATCCCAAACCAAACTCATCATCTTTCTACTTAAATCTATTCTACTCCTGGGAGGCACTATCCTATGGGAAAGGAAACAATATTTTTGAAACAAACAGACCTAGATTTAAATCCAGCTCTGAAAACTTCAGTAATACACTTAAATTTTTTGTGCTTTAATTTCTTCATTTATAACACGAGGATAATAATACCTTCGTTTTCTGCATTGTCATGAAGATTAAAATAGATAATGGGAAAATGCCCATCCACATTGCATAGTCCACAAATATGAATATTACTAGATTCCCAATCTCAGTAAAAGCTACTCCATTCACCAAGTATTCTGAGTAAAACATGAAGGAGTCATGTTCAATATGTCCCCTTTTCATTCCTGGTTTCGAAAGCTTACAATCATCATTCAATCAGAAATCTTGTTATATAATCTGGACAAGTAACCTAATAAGAAGAGAAAACATGAAGCATAAAAAAAAATAATGAGTTGTAAATAACTTCAGCATTCAGCTCAGTGGTCTTTTTTCAGAAGCCTACGTAGTCCACCCACTCCCAGCTCTGTGTATGTGTGTGTTGCTATGTAAGTGTTGGCTATATAGTAACTCATTTAATCTTCATAAAAACTGAGATAGACAGTATCATTATGCCCATTTTAGAAGTGAGGGAACTAAAGCATAAAGAGAG
>NW_007778222.1:0-3303 GCF_000696425.1 Galeopterus variegatus
GCCCGCCGCACCCCGCCATGACCGGCCGTGGCCTTGGGCTCTGTGGCCGGCACCCGAACGCGGGGTCTGCCGGCTGCTGCCTAAGGGCACAGTCCGAAGCCTGGCACTTTGACCTGGGAGACAGGGTGGGGGCGGCGGGCAGAGGCCTGGCACCCAGGGAGGAAGTGAGACAGAGACTTCCATCAGGTTAGGTCCCCTGGGAGCGGGAGAGCACCTCGGTTAGATTCCCGGGAGGAGAGAGGCCAAGTCGTCTCAGCTTTGGCCGCCTCACACCTCCTGCTTCTCCCTGGCCCTAGGAGGTGACGTGAGGAGGGTGCTCAGACCTTCTATGCGGCGTCATGAAGCTCTGGTCCCCGCCGTCGGGAGCCCCGGCCCGGGGCAGAGCTAGAGTGGGCGCGGGGGCAGCCAGCGTGTCTGCTGCAGGCTGAGGTGGAGGGGCTGAGAAGGGTCTTGCCAACAGCCGACCCGGATTCTGAGCCAGGCTTTGTGGATGTCTCACGGCGTGCGTAGGTCTGGCTAACCCTCTATAACTCTGCAAGGTAGAAATTGTATTCTCACTTTACAAAGGAGAAAAGGAGGTCCAGAGGTGAAGTTCTTTGAGGCCATGGAGGTGGTAAGGTAGGGGTGCACACTGGAGCAGGGGACACCATAGCTGGCTGCCTGAGAGGGAGGTGGGAGGGTCCCAGGGGGCAGTTGCAGGGACCCAGCAGATACCTTGTACTGTAGGATGTGGTGGAGGGCATCTGGGGCTGCTGCTATGGTTTCTGACACTGTTTCTCACCTGCCTCTGTTTAAGGTATTCCTGGGAGAGTTCCACAGACTGAGGGGCGCTGGGGCCCTGGCCTCTTCAAGGTTGCCTTCAGAGCCCTGTTCTTCCCCAAACCACCCATCTCCCATGATGTGTTTTTAGCATCTAAGGTGGCCTCACTGGTACTTCAGCAGCTTCCAGGGAGTCTTGGCCAGGGGGCTTGGGAGTGCAAGGATGTGGGTGCTTGTCTTCTGTCCTGGGGCAAGATTCCAGGTGGCAGGAATGAGATCTGTGCTGACCCTGTCCACCTCCCTAAGGCCTCCCTGTTTGTTAGATGTGGGGGTGAACAAGTAGGCTGCCCAACGGAGCTGGACTTTTACCAGAAAAATGGAGTTTTTATGTCAACTCAGGAAGGTGGCTGACCTTCTCTGAGCCCCAGCTTCCTCATCACAGTTTGTGGTGGGTCAAAGCCTGGAATGTACGGGGGGCTCTGTAGTGCTGGAGCCCCTTCCCTTCTGTTGGCAGCCTTCCCGCAGCCCAAGTGTGATGATTTCTAATGGGAATGTGTGTGAGGGGACAATCATGTGCATTTGGCCGAAACCACTGCCTGCCTCCTTGCCATGGTCCTGTTTCACTGACTTGCGCTGGGGGAGGTGGGGAGAGGAACTGGGAGTGTTCACTTTGCAGATGAGCTGGGTTCGGTGGGGGAGGGGGCTTAGAGAGCAATGAGAGCTCCCCAGGGGGTGATCCTCCAGCCCCCAGATGCTCTTCCTAGGTTGTCCCTCAGGAGGCCACTGACTTCCCCAACCCTAGTACCACCCTTGGAGAGGTTGGGGTGGCTATCAACAGAAGCCCGGGGAAGAACAGCTGGATGCACTAGCTTTGTGACTTTTAGCAGGTCCCTTCTGTCTGGACCTCAGTTTCCTCCTTCTGTAAAACAAGTGGGTTAGACAAGATAGCAGCAGTTTTCACACTTTTTTTTCACTGTGAATTCTTACCCAGAACCCCTACATATAGTATGGATTATATGCAACTACTCTAGCCACATTTTCTCACCCTGGTGGCTCCTAAAACAGAGCCTGGGAATTCCTAAATAGATGATCTGTAAGTTCCCTTTCTGTGGGATTCTATGAAATTTGTTAACCCCCTAAAGTGTTGCCTAGTATTAGGGTTGTGTGCAGAAATGTGAATTCCAAGGTCTCCATTAGGAGAAATGTTGGACGTTAAGATAGGTCTCATCTGGGAATGTCTAGAGCTGATGGCCTTGCCTCTGGCCAAAAGTTGTGGCTTGTGTCCCTCACCTCTGCCATGTGGTTTCAGCTTTTCAGGGCCAGAAAGTTGCCTGTGGGTCCTTCCCTGGGTCCTAATTCCAACTCAGAGTTTCTCCACTTTATTTTCATGTTTCTAAACTGGTAAAATTCAGATTCATCTTGGGCAGGTGTTAGACAGGGCTTTAAGCTGTTGTCAGTTGTTTTACCTGATGAGGTATCTGAGCAGCTGCCTTGAGAAAGCAGACTGGGGCACTAGATTCAGGTCAACCAAATTTATGGAGTGCCTGCTGTATACTAGCTACTATAAGGGGACAGAGGTGAGAATGTCACAACCCTTGCCCTCATGGGGCTCCAAGACAGTAGGTAGGAGGGAAGGAACTCACATTTATTGGGACCATCCAGGGACCATTTAAACCATTTCACATGTTATATCATTTGCCCCATAAAGTAGATATTAGTCTCATTTTTTAATTATGTAAAAAGTTGATTGCATACAAAATAAGTACATTCCATATATACATGTAACCACTGCCCAGATCAAGAAACAACATTGCCAGGACCTCGAAGCCTACTTGAGTCCCTTTCCAGCTATACCCCGCACCCCCCCTCCATTAATAGTGGTTAATAGAGGTAACCACTATTCTGACTTCTAGCACCATAGATTAGTTTTGCCTAAACAGAATGATACAGTATGTAGTCTATTGTGTCTGGCTTCTTTCATTCAACACTGTGAGATTCCTCCATGCTATTGCAGGTAGCAGTAGTTCGTTAATTCTCATTGTTCTATAATAATTCCATTGTATGGTTATACCTCAATTTATTTACCATTCTTCTGTTGATGACCATTTAGTTGTTTCCAATTTTTAGCTATTAAATAGTGCTGCTGTGAACATTCTAACATGCACCATTTTGGAAAACATCTGCACACATTTCTCTTAGGAATGTCCATGGAAACTGCCCAACAGTTTTCCAAAGTGGTTGTGCCAGTGTGAGAATTCTTCCCCTGGCTGTGAGAATTCTAGTTGCTCCACATACTCACCAACACTAGGCATTGTCTAGGTCCATTTTCCATGGAAATGATTTAAAGCTGAGAAAAGTTATCCTGTGCTCAGCTAAGGACAATGTGCTGGTAAGGAGCAGAGCTGGGATTGGAATCCAGGCCTGTGTGACTATGGAATCTGTGTTCTCTCCCTCTGTGGTAGACACAGACATAAATTATGATACAGGATAGAATGTGATAGGGCCGGCCCGGTGGCGCACTGGATAGTGCGCCGCTTGGGAAGC
>NW_007778223.1:0-495 GCF_000696425.1 Galeopterus variegatus
TTTATTTATTTATTTATTTATTTATTTTCCTGTTTGAGGCACCCATCTTAAGTTCTTTGAGGTTCTAAAGTCACACACTTGGCTGCATGTTTCGATTATATTCTTCTGTAACAACCGGGAATTGACCTTTTCCAGGATATCACTTCATTTTAACATAATTTGCCATCTGAGAGACTGAAACTGAGAAACACTTTTATTCTCAAATCTGGAAAATCTCAATTCCCTTATATTTGATATGAATTTTATTACTTTATCTCTATCATCTTAAATTTTACTATAGGCTGCAAAAGAAATAAAGAAAAGAAAGAAAGAAAATCGGCTGATGCTTTCTAACATTGCCTGGGAATTTCCTTAGCTGATCGCCCAGTTCATTAGGCACATTTTCTGTCTTCCACATTACCATAGGTAACAATGCTGCTGAACTTTCTATCACTACAAAGCGATGGTACACTTTTCTTCAATTTTCAATAACTTCTTTTAAGCCCTTGCAGACAG
>NW_007778223.1:2050-3303 GCF_000696425.1 Galeopterus variegatus
TTCCTAAGTCCCTGTGTGACTGTCATCATTTATTATACCTGGACTTGCCCATCAGCGAAGGTTAGGATAGAAATCAGATATATCATTCACTTAATACATTTGTTAACCGTCATTTCCAGGCTAAGTGTTTGTGATGAGGGGCCTGATAACATATAAAAGACAGTATCTGACTTCAAGAAGTTCACAGTCTAATGGAGGAGGCAACTTATAATAAGTAAATTACAAAATAGAGTGGTTAAGTATAATAGTAGACATATGCATAAGATACAAAGAAAGCTGAAGCAAGTTAATTGTGGGTTGAGTTTACAGAAAGCTTACTAGAAATTGAAATATCTAAACTGGAATTTAATATGTAAGTAGATATTTATCTGGTAGTCCAGAGTGGGAAGAGCATTTCAGGCATAAGAAATAGTGCATGCAAAAAAAACAGAGATGTAGTAAAAACATGGTATGTTTGGTATAATATTCCTGTACACAAAATTTAGATAGGGCCAAAGGCCCAATATCTCTTTAATAAAATAGCTGTTAATTAAATGAATGGTAGGGGTGCAGGTGTTCAACATTAAGACTGGAAAAATAGAGAAGCTGGATTAACTTCAGTGACCTCTAAAGTTCAATTATTCCTTCCACCTTGTTTATCTCTGGGTTTTAATTATAACAACAGAAATGACGACAACATCATCAACAATAACCATAAAACTCTCAACACCCTTTGTGTTAGACACTGTGAGAAGGATATTACACATATAATCTCACTTAATTTTTATAGCAATCCTGAGTGAGCATGTCAGCCAACTTTTTTCAAGATCTATTTGTGATTCTCTAACCTTGGAGGTGAGAAAATAAAAGACTAAGTAGGTTTCATCCCATATATGGGAAGCCTTGTTTTAAACGTTTTTAAATAATAATTTTTAAAAGTTGTGAAATATGCCTACAGAAGAGCATGTAAAACATACACATACAATTGTTCAACTTAAAGAAGAATTGTAAAGTAAATATCTATTTTATATCTATAAATATATAATATTTATATCTGAATATTTTCAGCACTCCAGATGTCTCTTGAATCTTTCTGGTAATCACAAACACTATCCTCTCTGGTAGTAATTGATACTATGACTTGTGTGATATTAGTTCCTTGAGTTTCAAGATAGTTTTTTTTTTTACATTTTTGATTGAGAGCTTTATTTAATTGGTTGCAAACGTAGTGCATTAGTTGGCAAAATTTAATAGCAACTGCACACACACACACA
>NW_007778224.1:0-1218 GCF_000696425.1 Galeopterus variegatus
GTTGAACCCCCAAAATATGTATAATCAATTTTGATTCAATAAAAGTTAAAAAAAAAAAAAAAAAGAAAGTACATCTCAGGATCTAGAAAATGAGGGATTTAGTCACAAGACTTTTTTTTTTTTTTTTTGCAGAGCATCTCATAGGTTTAGAATTTTGGAGGCTGTGCCTTGGGAAATGCTGGCAGAGTGCTTTGCCATGTGGATCTGTCATCACGACTTGAATGTGTCGTGGCGCAGGTATGCCCGTGTAGACTAAGCATCATCAGTGGACAGGAAGGGCAGAGATGAGCAATGAGCCTGTTGCTGCTTCTGGAGGCCTGGGAGAAGTATCTGAGAGATCACTTTGTGCCCTTGATGTCTACATGGCCCCTTAGCTTAATTCTGGAGTCTACTCATCTCCCAAACTCTAGTGAGCCAGCCATCATGGTGTGGCGGAAAGGCCATTGCTCTGGGAGCAGGAGGCCTGGGTGTCAGACCATCACTAAGCAACACTCGGATCTTGGCAAATCAGTGACCTCCTCTTGCCTTGTTTTCTTCATTTCTACAGAGGGGATGGGACAAGATCAAGGCTTTCAAACTAAGTTCTTTTGGGCCCTTGTGGCACTTTGGAGACAACGAGGAAGCTATTAAGAGGGACGGACCCCTGCCCACCCTGCCCTGTTTCAACAGAGCATCTCCACTTGTGTCCATTTTAAATATTAGGATTCCATGAGGACCAGTGGGCATTATTGGTTGCAAGCTACAGAAAAAGACTCTCCTACCCAAAGAGAAAGGAAATTAATTAAAAGGATATTAGAGCTAGGGAAAATAAAAGATTCAATAAGATGCTGGAGGACCAGGTTTGGAGTTGGGGGTATCACACCAAGAGAATTCTGAAGGGCTGTATCAGGAGCCCCAGACAGCAGAGCATGCCACCCTTGTGAAGACCGCCTTCCAGCCAGACCCTCGGCCTTTGGCTTCTTGTTCGAGACTGAGTTCAGGAAGAAGGCAGAGCTTCAGTGGGCTGAGCTTGCTTCTGGGACGGGAAGGGAAGACATGGCTGGCCCCTTGGACTTCCTAAGTGGGCACTGGTCTTTGAAAAGTCCTTCCAGACAAGACCTCACAAAGAGGCACAAGGTATTTTCCAAGAAGTAAACCAAGTTCTCTAGGAAGAAAGAGTGGATGCTCAACAGCCCTAAGTAGCAAAAATCCACTCTACATCTGATTTTGTTTGCAGAA
>NW_007778224.1:2627-3303 GCF_000696425.1 Galeopterus variegatus
AGCTCATCCTAGCTAGCTGTCCTGGATCCAGCTGGGAGAGGAGAGAACAGTAACTCTCTGGTTTCTTGACCACAGAACTACCCCACTTCTCCTGACAGCAGGTGCAGAGAGGGCAGGAAGACAAATGTCTTGGCTCAGTTTTCCCCAAGAAGTAGAGCTAAAGAACAAAGACTTGCATGCCGGTAGTTTATCTGGGTGATTGACCCCATGGAGTGGGGACAGGGAAGGAAGGAAAGCAATGTAGGATGCATTATGAGCTGCTCACCACGTGGACTGTGGGGTTCAGGGCTGCCGGGACCCTCTGAAGAGCCATTTAGAATAGCCCCCAGAGTTGTCTAGCTGGAGAATGGAAGAGGATAGTAATTATACACCAGCTCCTGCCTACCATTGGTCACGGGTTGCCCAGGGTGTGTTGGCACACTCATCCTCCCAAGTTTAAGTATGCAGCACAATCGCTGAGCAAGTTCTGCATGGAATGGCAGCAGGGATCCTCTGGGGTGGAATGTGGGAGGTACAGGTGCATGTGATGGCTGCAGCTGAAGGTGACAGGTGGGCAGGAGGACGCAGGCAGGGACCCCTTTGCACTTCCCTCTGCCCCATCCCTCTTTGAGGGGCATGCACACATGACGTGCCTGACATCAGGGTGGTGTGGACCTGCAGGGTTTGCACACTGGCT
>NW_007778225.1:0-715 GCF_000696425.1 Galeopterus variegatus
GTTGGAAGATCTGGAAGCATCAGATCCATTTTCCTACACCTTTTGGAAAAGAAAAAGTAGAGAAAGTGTTAAATTTTTTGTTTGAATCCATATGGCTCTGTTTCAAAAAAAAAAAAAAGAAAGAAAGAAAGAAAAAGAAATCACCATTTCCAGGAGACAAAACTCGGACAGAGGCACTGTTGTCAAAAGCTGCATTTCGTCCATCTGTGCCGTCATAATGACTGCAATGGGGGCTCCCATGTTGTTTGGATAAAATCCTTCCGTCCTGGCAGAGCAGTATAGTTCAGGCTCGTCTTAGGAATTTCTTGCCCTACATCAGAAATCAGCCATTTCTCCCAGCAAATCTTGTTACCTTTAGTAGGAAATGGTATTTAGAGACCACAACATGAGTGCCAGTGATGTTCACTTTAGTGGGTTGTCATTGTTTTCTAGGCTTTATTTCCCTTTAAAATAAACTGTCTGTTGTTTATTTTCCTTCTGATTGGGTGACCACACCTCTCAGTTGGCAAAGGACAATCTGGGTTTATGTCTATTCACCCAGCACAATTATTTATGATATCCCTTAAAAGCATACCCATTTGGACAATAAGTTATATGACCATCCTACTTATAAGTGACTTGGTCTGTTTTTATTGGATGCCAAAAGGATGTTTCCTTTATCTTTAAAGTCCTGCAGTTTCACTAGCACATGTCTTGGCATCAACTCTCTGGGTCA
>NW_007778225.1:2503-3303 GCF_000696425.1 Galeopterus variegatus
GCATTTTTTGGTGATTCTGAGTTTTGAAGCTCTTAGGAGCACCAGAATGGTCTTTTCTGTCTCCTCCTCTGCCTCCACAAGTGGTAATGCCACATGTCTTGAGCAGGTTCTGCAGTTGACGGTGGTTTGGCTTTAACCATTTGTACTCTGGGGGCTTCAGGGATTCAGAGAAACTCCTTGTCATCTCATTTTGTTGAAGATGCTGTCCTTTTTTTTTTTTTTTTTTTTTTCCCATGACAAGATTTAGGAATATTTCAACAGTATGCCATAATAATTTTGTTCGAGCTGGAAGTTTGAGGTCACTTTTTAAAAATGACCTGACATAGTTAAATTTGGAAGTATGGAAAATAAGACAGGACCTCACAGAATTCAACCCCGTGTCACATGAGGACAAATTCCACCTGAATTAGGAATTAGCTTCCCACACCAGGCATGATTGCCCGAAGCTGCCATCAGTGCTTCAGGCAAAATAGCAAGGGCACAGTTTATGTCTAGCTGCCATCCTCCCACCCCACTCACACTGCACCTGGGCTAGTGGGCACAGGTCTTGGGTATTCTGAGCCTCGCTGTCATTAATGGGTCATTACTGGACAGAGTCTATGAGGCATGGGCCACGCATATAAAGTCAGGCAGGGACAAGAAAAGTTAGAGAGTTGGACAAAAGCAGAGGGGCACCATCTGTGAACCAAGGTACAGGCCAAGGAGTCCACAGGCAGGGCCAGCAATTGCTTTTAAAGGACAATTACTCAGAGTCAGAGCAGCAGGAGGGCCCCTGACGGGCAGTTGTTCAGGCTGAGGCC
>NW_007778226.1:0-743 GCF_000696425.1 Galeopterus variegatus
AATTGAGGTTTGAAAGTGTTGAAGAGGGGACAGACCTGGGTGTTCTTGCTCTGGCTTGAGTTGGCACGCTGCCACCGGGTGGCGGCAGAGTAATCAATAAAGGAGGTGCTGCCTTCCACCTGGCGGCATGTCCTGGAGCAAGTTGGCCCCTCTCTCTGTGGCGTGTGTGGCCACTCGCCCTCCACGGGGGGTCTATGATGACCCCTTCCCCTTCCCTGCCTTAGACTTCCCCTCTGTGCCCACCCCAGCTCATTCCTCATGACACTACCAGGGGACCCCTTTCCTGCCTACTTCTCCCATGAGAAAGAGTCCGCGCCCTCGCTGCGGTAAGTGTCCCTGTGCTGCAGCAAGTGTCCCCGCTGCTCTGCTCGGGCCTCATCCCCCCAACTGCTCTCCTTCTCCACACCACACGCCCTTCTGGTTGGTTCCTGACGGAGTCTTGGCACTGGGGGTGCCCCTGCCCGGCGTGCCTCCTCTAAGTTTCTACTCACGCTTTGGCAGTCAGCTCAGGCACTGCCACCTCCTCCAGGAAGGCCCCTTGACAGCGCCTCTGCCTGCCCCCAGCTGGATCAGGAGCCCTTCAGGCCCCATCACAGCCCTGACCAACCCATGTTATCATGCCTGGTCCTCAAGGAGCCCCTGAGCTGGGAGACACAGAGCTGGATCCCCGAGAGTCAGGGTAGGGTCCGTTCTAGGACATGTCTGGGGTGACTCCATTTTCCAGATGAGAAAACTGAGGCAGA
>NW_007778226.1:2236-3303 GCF_000696425.1 Galeopterus variegatus
TGCGCAGCACCGACTGTATCCAGTCCACGTAGAGGCCACTTTAGCAAGAAAGTCAGGACACCGGCAGGTCGCGCAGCCCTGGGTCACGAAGGAGTCCACACCCTGCAGGACGCCGTTGCAGACCAAGGGGCCACCACAGTCTCCCTGGGAGGGCGGGGACGGGATGGTCAGTCACCCAGGCTGGGCTGAGGCGTGGCTGTGTCAGGGAAAGGGGGCAGGGGATGGCCACATGCTGCGTCCAGTCGGGATTTTCTTTACAACGTGTGAATGAGAGAGAGGCCGCTCTGGAGGACGGGATCGTTTAGTAGCCTCCTGCTGGATGCCTGGACCGCTGGACTCCGGGTGGGGCCCCAGGAGGAGGAGGATGGTCTGCCATGCCTTCCTGCGCTCCGAGAGGGCTCAGGGTGAAGAGAAGGCCCCAGACCCACACAGGCAGCAGGACACACGCGAGCGTCCACGCTGTGCCTGGGCTGTGGCCGTTCCCCGCCCCACCCCGCTGTAGCCTCACGGGGGACGTGCCACCTTCCAGGTGAGGAGACGAGGCACCGAGCGCAGCTGCGTGGTGAGGAGGTGGGACTTGGCCCCACCTGCCGCAGGTGAGTCAAGGTGCCCCCGCAAAAATGGCTGCCCGGGGTCTGCGGCAGCTGCAGTGACGCCGTGCAGGGCCGCGAGTGGGGCTGCGCTTCCTGCCCGCCCACGATGTCGGCGGCCCGGGCTGCACCTGCGGGACACGGGGTGTTAAAAGCCCACAGTCTGGGGGGACAGCAGAGCTGCTGGGCCACCTCCAAGCAGTCCCTGACTGCTCTGAGCCTACGTCTCCCCATGTGCATCATGGGCATCCCATGGCACCCAGCCCCGGTGGGCTGGTGGGAAGCAGGGCTCCGCGCCTGGGGTGGGGGCACCAGGTCCTGGCGGTTAGCTCGACTATCGTCCTTGGGGGCCAGCTTCTAGTCCTGAAGGGTGGGGAGGTTTTTGAGAAGCAGAAAAAAAATAAATAAATAAAAATAGCTGACACATGGACCCATTTTGCAGAAGGACAAACTGAGGTATTGAAAATCCTCTTCAGG
>NW_007778227.1:0-618 GCF_000696425.1 Galeopterus variegatus
ACATTGGCAATGACAGACTCTCACATGGTACAGGATGATTTGCATAACCATTAATGCCCTAAGCACTGTGTAAAAATACCCCTGAATCATTATCTTGAAAATCTTAATATTTGACTTCAGCTTGGGTGGTTTACTTAAGAAAATGTTGAAAAACAGTTTTTGTTCAGCGTGGCTTAATACAAAACCTACTTCCCTCACTTCCATATCTGCCTTGGTTGTTATCACACTACATCACAGGCATGGAAACTGCTGATTTTGCAGACTCTAATACATATGTTGATATACCTTGCCCCTTTTCCAATTTTCTAGCAAGTCCCTTAAGAACTTCTTTTTTAAATGTCTGGAATTTCCTGAGTGAAATTTCTTCTCTCAGCCTCACCGTAAGCAGAAATGCATTTAGAAAATTCTGATGCATGGAAGGTATTTTTGAAACCTGTAATCTACCAGGAGAAAATATCCTACCACATTTCAGCTAAGCTATTCCCAGAGGGCCAGGATCAACTAAATGCAAAGAATTGCCACTTTACATTTCCAACATAAACTGTTCTGCTTGGTTCTCAGCCTTAAGCATGTTCCCCAAAAATAAAAAAAGGAGAAGCTCCTTATGAACACCTCCCA
>NW_007778227.1:2422-3303 GCF_000696425.1 Galeopterus variegatus
TGCTCTTTGGAAGAGAAATAAGAGTATTTAGAAGTATTGTAACCAGTTTGAGTATCAGCCTAGCCATTTGCTGGCTGTGTAACCTCAGGACCAGTTCCTGAATCATGCTGATCCCACAGTGCCTTCACCTGTGAAGTAAAATCGATGCACTTGCTTGGCAAGGTTGCAGTTTGGGAGGTCAAGTTTTCCCCGTAGGACTTCCAGTTCATCGTGCAGACCATGCAAATGGATGTGCCTCGAGTCCTCCCAAAGCCCCCTGAATAAAAAAAGTGTAGAAGTACAGAATGTAACCCACCATAAAAGTGGAGAGGATAGTCACCAGCAAAGGAGAGATTTCAACCAATTTCAACAAATAGCTAGAACATGGAACGTGGATAGCGTCAGGCAGACAAAAGAAAGACATTCAGGAAGCTGCTACCTTTAAGGGAGGAGAAGAGGAGTAGAATGGAGTCTACCCAGCAGAACCTCAAGCTCTGAAGAGGGCTGTGGGCTCAGAGTCACTCCAGGTAGGAGTGAAAGGTGGGGGATTAATGGGATATCTCTAAACTGCACCTGTGCACCGCCCCAAATCCCCACCCTCACCTCCTCCTTCCACCCTCGTTCTCAGGGACCAGGTTTTATTTGGAGTAAAATATCAATACCTCTGCAAATCAAACTGAACAAAATACAGGAGAGACAATGCTTATGCTTTAGTGATTGACTGATGTCCCCGAGTAACACCTTCTCTTAACTAAAGTATACCAGCCTCCCACTGGGAAGCCATTGCACGGCCACGCGATGGAGGAAACCCAAACTAACCGCCCAAAACTTTTTTCCTAAGTGCAAACGTACAACCAAGGACCATCAAGTCTAGAAAGAGTACACAATAGCACAAAGATAAA
>NW_007778228.1:0-1060 GCF_000696425.1 Galeopterus variegatus
AGGGTTGCGATCCCGTTGCCGGTCCCGGTCCGGTACGGGGGTGACACTGAGGGTTGCGAACTGTTGCCGGACACGGAAAAAAGACAAAAAATAAATAAATAAATAAAAAATAAAAATAAAATTATTCTGACTTTACCCTACTTTAAGAAATATGATTAACATCTTGTGTATTTGCTGGCATTTTTTCTCTATTTCTGAAGAAACAGATACTTTTGATTATATTGCAAAAATATTGGCACGTTCTTTGTAAAAATAGCATTGTAATCCAAGAATATTCCAGATATTTTACAACTCTTAACATAGGTAACAGCTGCATAATATATCTCTATAAAGTTGAGCTATAACTCTTAACCATTCTTTATTTCCAGCCATTCAAGTTGTTCATGTATTTTTTAAAATAATCGTGTCAATAGATCCTACACTTGAGTTTCCATTCTCTCACTGTACTACTAACGATCTTATCGAGGTTTTTGTTAGCAAATTTTCAAAGCCTTCTATTGTAGTGGAAGTTAATCACTGCCATCCTGTGCCAATTCAACTTGACAAGCATTCATGAGCACTTATAATGCAAGAGACACTTCTGATCCAGCACTTAAGAAAATGAACTGAATGGCTGGAAAATCAGTTTTAGACACAACATACACTGATTGCAAAGACTTTTATATTAGAACTAGAATGAGATTTTGTCCACAAAGGAAACTTGAGTTAATGGAATCTAAAGAATGAGAGGCCTGGGGAAAGATATTGTTCAGATCTGATATGCCATTAAGACATTAGATGCTTTTAAAGCTGCCATGAGAAAAGTCCAAATGATACACATTCATGATAGTAATGGGAAAAGAAAATTTAAAAAGTCTTCCACAAGTTCACTCAGCATAATGCCGTTGATTAAATAATGACTAGAAGGGAATTACACATTAAAGTGTGATACCATCGCTAGAATATTTTAACCTTCTCTGAAGAAATATATTTGCTAACATTCTAATAGAATTCACTACGTAGTGTCTTTCAAGAGAGCTAAATTGATTCAGGAAATAGAGATGGTGATTGAGTTGTAATT
>NW_007778228.1:2653-3303 GCF_000696425.1 Galeopterus variegatus
TCTACTCACTTGATTATTAAAATCCTACTCTGCTGAGGTGACTCTTTGGTGAGCATTTACATGGGACACAAATGTCTTCAAATTTTCTGCCCATTTAGAGAAGTCCTGCCACATACACAGACCATCCTTGTCACCCATTTTCCAATCCTGTTTTTTCCAAGTCCCCAATTACCCAGCCAACCCACTGGACACAGCTTATGAATGGTGTACAATCTCATGTCTGCTTATTTCTCCTTCCAAGCAAAATGAACAACCAAGTTCACTTCACAAAGTTCTGTCCATTGGGAGAATTTTCCTTCATGAATGTCCTTTAGGGATGTCTAAGGAAGGTTAGCTATAATGCTGCAGCCTTCTGCTTCCAGATGGTGCCTGCTTCTGGCACAATACCACCTGTAAACCAGGCCCGAGTTTTCTCTTGCTCTGTCAGTTGTCACTTATCCAGTGTTGTGTTTCAGATAACTCTTCTTTTCTTCACCTTCATAAACTTGCAGCTAAGGAGCATCGACATTACCATGCAACTATGAGGGGGTGTAAAAAAAAAAAAAAAAAAATGGCCTGCAGTTCACTATTACTTTTACTCTGGTCGTTCTTTATGCCTAGAGGGTTTTATTCCTGAGATATTTGATGGCCTATTACTCACCTCCTACAAG
>NW_007778229.1:0-686 GCF_000696425.1 Galeopterus variegatus
AAAAAAAACAAACAAACTATGAACCTACAAATTTTGCACACAAGTTTATGGAAGGGCAAACTTGTTTATGGCTCCAGATGAGGTCAACAAGCTTGCAAAAATGAATCTGCTTAAGATTTCTCAGTGCCTCTATGAGACTTATGTACAAATTACTTAATATATGTGTTAAATGATGTTTTCTGTTAAACTTTTTCATATATTAAGAATTACTTTCCTGTACTTATTCCACTGAATTCCTGGAAGGGAACTATCCCACTTTGGCAAAGCTCCATGAAACTAATAAAATGTTCATAAAACTGCATTACTACAGGCATCATGTTACAATATATAAGCGTCTCTGCTTTCTTTGCTTTTCAAGGGCTCACAATGCCATATATTTCCAGAGGCCCAATTGTGTTCATTGATTGCAGATTTCAAAACAGCAGGCTAAATCTGTTGGTATTCTGGAAGATGAATTTTAAGAAGTACATCCTAGAGATCCTTATCTCTTTAAGAGTTGATATGGTATGTAATAGAATGGTGGTTAATGAAAAGAAAAGACTTGGAAATATTCAAAAGATGCTTAATAAACAGTAAGAACTAGTAAATTATTACATGTGGTGGCTGAGGGAGAATACAGAGATAAAAATCAAGGTGTTGGGCTTGAGTGGGTGATCATATTAATAACAATGAGGAAAGCTAGTTGG
>NW_007778229.1:2556-3303 GCF_000696425.1 Galeopterus variegatus
CCAAAGCTTGGACTGTGTCCCCAAGTTTTATGCATTAGAAACTTGACCCCCACAGGGACTGATAAGAGGGTGGGAAATCCTATTACAGTATTTGAAAGGTGAAGCCTTGAAGAGGTGGTTAGATTGTAGGATCATGCAGTAGTGAATGGATTAAAAATGGTTGTCAGGGCATGGTTCTGAGGGGTTTAAAAGAAGAGAGTGTAGAGTCTATCTCTCTCTCTGCATCTTCTCCTCCACCATGTTGCAACGTGAGACCCTGGGTCACTGTCACCAACACCAGATGTGTTCCTTGGACTTTGGACTTGCAAGCCTCAGAAACTGTAAGCGATAAATTTTGTTTCCTTTATAAATTACCCAGTTCCTGATATTTTACTATAAGTAACAGAAATGAACTAATACATGCCCTTAACCTCATCTTCCCCATAAGCTTTATGGTTTTTATTGTGTGATTTTTTAATAGCATATTACTTTTTAGAAATGCATATGCTACATAGCAGAACTGACTCTATCAATGAATTTGACCAGGTAATATGATCTCCCCCACTGTTACCTCTTCTGTATAAAGTAAAAAAGAAGGGCCGAGCCCGTAGCGCACTCGGGAGAGTGCGGCGCTGGGAGTGCAGCAACGCTCCCGCCATAGGTTCGGATCCTATATAGGGATGGCCAGTGCGCTCACTGGCTGAGCACGGTGCACCTGGTCTCAAAAAGGACAAAAAAAAAAAAAAAAAAAAAAAAAAAAAAAAAAAA
>NW_007778230.1:0-3303 GCF_000696425.1 Galeopterus variegatus
AGGCACACAAAAAGAAAGTTTTCTTTTCCTGTCTTTGGAAACTGTTATGAGAGAATATGAATCCTGAAACCTCTGCAGGTGTCCTGCTACCATCTCAGGAAAGCTGACATGCTCTGTATGACAGAGGGAGGAGCTATAAAGCTCC
Source organism: Galeopterus variegatus (assembly GCF_000696425.1). Lineage (NCBI taxonomy): Eukaryota > Metazoa > Chordata > Mammalia > Dermoptera > Cynocephalidae > Galeopterus > Galeopterus variegatus. The sequence goes on from NW_007778230.1 coordinate 146, forward strand.
AGGATCATTGGTGATGCTGCTGGCCTGCTAAATTCACCAATCCTGGAGATGCCTTACCTCGCTCGGGTCTATCATTTACGTGAGATAACAAATTTAAAAAAAATAAGGCAAATTAGATTCAGATTGAATTTTCTGCAGCAAGCATCAGAAAGCATCTTCACTGAAATATTCATGCCATATATTTAAATTCTACCTTATAATTTCATACCATGGGTCTCAAATAACATGAGACAAATCACTTCTACATCTCAGGGAACAAAGTTGCAACCCTGGAATCAAATAAATCTTATCCCTCCTCTATGTATTTTGTGGACATTATTATCAGCTTATTAAATTCCTATAAGATAACCTGCTTTGCACAAATTATAAATAATTTAAAATTGCATAAGTAAACTTTGAATTTGCTTGAAAATAAATTAGTTATCTGACAGTGGAGAAATTGTATTCAAATGTCTGTTATTATTATTATTATTTTTTCCTTTTTGTCTTTTTTCGTGACCGGCAATGGGATCGCAACCCTCGGTGTCACGCCCGCACCGCGCTCAACCAGTGAGCGGACCAGTCTCTATATGGGATCTGAACCCTCGGCGGGAGCGCCGCCACACTCCCACGCGCCGCACTCTACCGAGTGCGCCACCGGGCCTGCCCCAATACACAATTTCTTCAAACTCTCCTTGCTTTGTAAGACACAGAAAAATTGCATCACTGGGGAGACATGCATAACCCGGCCCACGCGCCGCACTCTACCGAGTGCGCCGCCGGGCGGCCCCGGAAATGTCTGTTATTTTGAAATAAAGTTCTGAATTGATTATCTACTCTAGATTTGACTTACATTTGATGTCGAATCTTCAAATGGAACGCAATAGTAGAATCATCCAACTTCTTAACCAATTTAGTAGCCTTTCCCTGAAACCCATCCACCTCCTTTATGATCGTATACTGTTTAAGTCTACAGAATTTATAACTATATACTGATTTACAGTTAGAGTTATACACATTTTAGGCAAGGGTCAAAAAAGTTTTCACTTTCTAATTTATTTCCTATCACATAATTTTCATCAAGTTTGTCTAAAATATTATAGTATGTTTTCAGTGTCAATACATTGCCTTTCTAAAAGTTTAATTTTTTTATTGTGCAAAATATTTGAATATTTCCCAAGTTAAAACTGCTAAATAAGACATATTCAGAAAAGTACAGCTTTAAGCTCTGTTCCCTACAACCTATTCCTTCATTTTCCATATACACAAACATTTCTTTACAAATCCTATTGATTTAAAATGTAGATAGATACATAAAATAGAATAGGTATATTAAATGAAATGCTGCATACTACACAAACTTTCCTGTACCTTATTCCAAACATAGTTTGGAGATTATTCCACAGCAGGTTACCGAGTCTTTCTCATTTTTACTTCCAGCTGCAGAGTATTAAATTATTTGGATGTGTATCAATTCATTCATATATTCTCTTTGTTTCCCAGCATTGTTTTTCATTTCTGCTAAGGTAAGATCTGCTAGGCATTCTCCTATGTTACACAGAAGTTTGTCACATAATCTGGAGGGCCTCAGAAATGCATATTTTCCTTTAGAGTTGTGGCTTTGTCCTGAAGACCTTGTGATACGACTTAAGGGGAGGAATGCATCCCAAGCCAAAGAGTAAGCATGCTACTCATTTTTATCTGAGAGACAGAAAAAGATTGAGGTATTGAAGCTCATCCTTAATCTAAGTTTTTGTCTTTGAGAATGCATGGATGTAGGAGTCCACCATGATCAGGGTTCAGCACAGGCTTTCTCCTAACTCAGCTAAATACGCCTAATTACAGAATGCAGAAAACCCAGGAAGAATCAAGGAACAAGGCAAGAAACCTTCCAGATTCACATCTGAGCAAAATTCAGGAATATAAATGAAAACCATTGCTGTATTGTGATGTAATCTTCCCTTACTCTTTTCTTTCTACTTCTTACACTTGAAACTATACGAAGCAGATGATTTTCACTCCATATTTATTCGAGAAAAATTTAATAAAGTAATGTGCACAAAAGATGAATTCAGATGCACAGGGGGCAGTTAAGGGTTGAATACAAAGGGGACTGGGAAAGAATGAAGATCAGGTACTGCAGTCAACACTGGGACTTCCAGGCCAAGGGCAGAGGCTGAGGAAGGCCACTAGGGAGGACATTTTTTGTAGGGTCACCGAACCAGGAGCAAACCAGGTCCTGAGAAAGACTCTCTTTGTGTGAGCATAAGAGCCAAGCAGGAAACCTTTTCATGCTGGAAAGAAGCTGGGACAGAAGGTTTCTCCTCGGGTGTCGTCTTCACTTCAGCTCAGGAGTCCTGCAGAAGACATGGGAGAGTGTTGTTTCCAGACCTAACCCGACAAACAGGTTAATTCTTCCTTTCTTGGACCTTATGTGATAGCATTACAGTAATAAGAAAAAAAATTCTTACGTCTCCTTGAGACAATGCTTCTTTAGAGCACAGGCCTTTTATTAAGCGGAGAGAAGCAGCTTTATTGTAAATCGCCTGATCAGAAATTTGAATTCAACACATCTCCTATTATTTCTTTCTCAGGTATTGTCACCTCTATCATCTATTCTAGGGAAACCAAATCTACCTCTAAAAGAGGATGAAAGGGCATTACCTGTTGGCTGAAGTCCAGAATGTCCTGGGAAAGAGAGGGGAAGATATATACTTAAAATAATATGGAGGCAAATTTGTCCCCACATACAAGTCCCCAGCACCAAATCTTCCACCTAGATTTCCTTAAGCCCATAACCCACATCACCTGGGGGAGAGAGGACAGCAGAAACTGAGAGCGTGTAACCTACAAAGCTTCTGTCACACAAATCCAGCCTAAGTTCGATAGCATTAGCGGCTCTTCCTTCATTTGGCTCAGGTTCTCTACCCAAGATCTCTATGCTTGTTAACGTTCTCTTGCCTCTGTAAGTCATAACCCCTTATGCTTTGACACAGTAACCATGGATCGGTGATTTCTGGATTTCCAAGAAATCTGAGGTCAAATGGGAAAAGAAAGGCTTTATACAGCGCGGTAGCTACACAGATGACTAACTTGAGCAAAGCCATATTTCTTCCTCCAGTAAAGTCTATGGGTCGTCTCAGTTACCAACAGGTTCCTTACCTTTCTGATTCCTGAAG
>NW_007778231.1:0-1543 GCF_000696425.1 Galeopterus variegatus
CTAATTCTCTCTCCAAAATGAGGTATTTTGAGATTTAAGTGGGTGCTATGAATGTTTAGTTCGAATAAATAGTTATCAGCTAGGACTTTCCTAGTTGACATATAATTACCATGGAAAAGATGGGAGAGGACTTATCAGAGCACAAAATTTTTCACAATTTTTTTGATAATGACTCAATGTCTTGTATAAAAGTAATTAAATGTGTACTCACACATGTACACACACATATAGACATATATTCTTTTATGTATATGTAGCAAAGACAATGCAGCTAATATATTAATATATCAATATTTTGTTTAATGCAATATCTATAAGTTATAGCATTATTTTTCTTTAGAAGAAAAACTTAAAAGTAAATTAACCAAATATGGAATGTGAAAAGTCAGAAAAATGACACCATAACCAATCCAAAAAAGGTAGCAGAAAATAACGAAGGTAAGGACAAATAGTATTGAAAAACAAAAAAAAGTACAGTATTAAGCATTAATATGTCCAAAATTTGATTTACTGAGAAGATTCACAAAACTCATAAATCTTTGGCAGGAATGATCCAGAGAATAAGAAAAGATACAACAAATACCATAAAAAAAAATGAAACAAAACAAAACTGGGACATAAGTATATAGTAGGATAGAAAAGAAGGGAATTTTATGAACATCTTAATATTTACAACATAAATGAAATGGACCAATTCCTAGAAAATTATAAACAATTATGACTGGCTCAAGAAGATATTTTAAGTAATCCTTTAATAGTTAAACATCTATAGTTCTTTCATATATAAAGTCTGTCACTCATTGCTTAAAAATTCATACACTAGAATAAAATGTTTTTAAGTGAAATTTCACCAGTCATTTAAAGTACAGATCCTTCCTGGCTGTGAAGGGGTCTGGGGCATCAGCCATGCCCCCCCACATCCATAACCAGCCCAGCTGCTGCAGGAAGTGCCGTTGTTTACCCTACTGAAATGATGGGGTGCCATGGGCTTTGACCACACCCCTCTCCTTCCTCCTCATTCCACCCTAGTTAACTCACCCACCCCTCTTCCCCTCTACCTCAGCTGCTGTGGAACATTAGAATGTAAAAAAAGTAATAATATTAATAAATTAATTAATTGAAAAATAAATCTAAAGCTAAAAGAAAAAAAAAAGTACAGATTCTTCCAATCTTGTATAAATGTTTACAAGGAACAGAGAAAGGGAAAATGTTGATTTTATAGATTTAACTGGAACCTGATACCAAAACTTAAGATACACCATGCACACTAATGATTAACTGGGATGTAAGAATACTTTAAAATATTAGGAGAATTAGGAGGGTACTTCATTGCCTTGACACATTAAACAAGATATTATATGATTATTTCATTAGACAAAAAACTATGATGAATTTCAACATTCCAAAATAGAATCCATTATTTGTGTCCATTAACCTGTTTCTTACTAACCCTCCTCCCGCTTTACCACCTCTAGTAACAACAGTTCTGTTCTCTCTATTACAATTTGTAATGATGACTATGCTAATTATCCCAATTTGAGCA
>NW_007778231.1:2965-3303 GCF_000696425.1 Galeopterus variegatus
TAAAAACAGAATTATAATTTAATTTTAAATTACCATTTACAATAGCCACCAAAATTTAACACACTAAAAGCAGAATTATAATTTAATTTTAAATTACCATTTACACTAGCCACCAAAATTTACAACAACTTTTACTTTAGTTATATGAGGGTACTTAGAAAAGTTCATGGAAATAAGCATGAAAAGATAATACAAATCTCTCCATGAATTTTTTGAAGTACTCTCATACATTTAATTGGAAAACATTAAATATGATGCAAATAATTGGGATATACAGTGTCTATGAATAGAAAAATCTAACATTCTAAGAATGTCTACTGAGAAAAAACTCCTGCCAA
>NW_007778232.1:0-1000 GCF_000696425.1 Galeopterus variegatus
AACTTTCAAATATTAATTAGGGTATTTTTTGGTCATAAACTCCAATACAGTAGTATCTTTATCTGCTATGGAGGAAATGCAAAAAACTAATCAAGAGAAAAGTGACACAAAAATAATCAGAGTACGGTCCAAAAGATATTTATTCCCGGGCCAGCCTGTGGCTCACTCGGGAGAGTACGGTGCTGATAACACCAAGGCCACAGGTTCGGATCCCGTATAGGTACGGCCAGTTTCCTCACTGGGTGAGCGTGGTGCTGACAACACCAAGTCAAGGGTTAAGATCCCCTTACCAGTCATCTTTTAATAAAAAAAAAAGAAAAAGAAAAGAAATTTACTCCACAATTTAAAATCACATCTTGTATTTAGGTATTAATTTACAGATGTCATCAAAAAATGTAAAAATATTCAAGTGCAATAGTTTAAAATACCAATCATTATTTGGTTTGCTTGACAAGAAGTAGCCAAATGTCAAAACAATCGTCTTATCAGTTTCATGCTAAACTCTCCTTTTAATATATATATACATATAATATATAGTTTATATAACATATATAATATTATACTTAATGTATCTATATTATTACATTATATTTTTTTATATAACATATATATTATACTTAATGTATCTATATTATTACATTATATTTATAAAATATATAAGATGTAACATTATATAATATATAAATATCTAAATCATAATATATGGCATATACAAGGGTACTTCAAAAAATTCATGGAAAAATGAAATTAAAAGATAATATGAATCATTCCATGAACTTTTTGAAGACCCCTCATGTAAATATACATATATAAATAATATACTTATTATAAATATTAATTTATGTTATATATGTAATATAATATAGAAAATATATTTTATAGATATATTACAAATAGGAGTAAAGTCAGATGAAGACACAGTCCTAGCTGTATGCCTATAAGGAGCAAGAAAAAAAATAGCTACTGAATCTTAAATATAGCACTTTATTACAGTGCAAAT
>NW_007778232.1:2807-3302 GCF_000696425.1 Galeopterus variegatus
TAAGCTAGTTATAAGGTATTCCTGGTTATTCAAATTAAAATCCCCTAAGAATCTCTAACAAGCAATATATCTCATATCATAGCCTTTATTTTCAAAACAATAATTGTATAATTAAATCCATATTTTCACCAATTCATATTTTCCTCCCCAGATACTGCCAAGTATTTGAGTTCCACTCAGACATATTTAAACCAAGTTATTCAATTTCTTTATAACAGTATTAATTATAAGTAATATGTATGCTCCCACCAGGAAAAGAAAGCATTTTCTATCTTTAAAAGATTCTTATTTAATAATACTGAACAAGAAAAATGTGTGGATCCTGGTACCTGGCATTGCCAATAATAAATAAGGCAAAAATGAAAATAAAAGGAATATTCTGTAAAATACAAATATTTCTGAAAATCCATCTTACAGTAACTTTCTATAGTGATTTTTTTAAAAAAAGAAGTAGACAGTCTACCATTCTGAAATGTAGCTTAAAATATCTACTCA
>NW_007778233.1:0-912 GCF_000696425.1 Galeopterus variegatus
AAAAAAGGATCCACTCAGAGGCTGGTGAGTCATCACAAGGGACTGGTGCACAGCCTACCCCCTGGGAAGTGTTTGCAGCACAGGCGGTGGGGGAAACAGGCCCACTGGGGGAAAACTAGGGCAGAGCAAGGACAACTGATCTGCACCCCAATCAGCATAGGACCACTCAGAGGAGACTGGTCAGGAATGCAGATCTGCAGGGGGTGCAGTTTGCTGACAAGACTCAGGCCCAGACCAGTGTTTCTACACAATCCAGGTGCACAGGGTCTCTGGAGAGCCAGAAGTACCTATAAAGTCAACCGTTATAACCTGAGCTGCACAAAAAGCCTTCCCTAGGGAAGCAGCAGCAAAGCAGCAATTTAGCTCAACCACAGAGCTTAAGTACTGGTCCCCACAGGAAGTCCCTCCACTTTAGAAGTAAGCAAAGGACAAAAAATTAGTTCCTGACCAGGCACACTGCCAGTGCCTCAGTGGCTGCCTGGGGACATGAACCATGAAGCCAGAGACCAGGTCCCCCTCCCACAACCAGGCACAGTGCCAGCACCTCGGGGCCCGCCCAGGGTCCTCAGGCATAGAGCAGGGACTGGACCCCACCACACAACCAGACACACCACCAGTGCCTTGGGGCCTGCCTAGAGACCTGAGGCATAGAACCAGGGACCAGACCCCACTCCCACAACCAGGCACACCACCAGCACCAAGGAGTATGCCAAAAACATCACCTCCACATAGGTGGCCCACCACAGCCACCACAATAAACACGGCTGCTGCAAAAGCACCTGGACACCACAACCACCATGCAGATGGTCTGCCAGCCACTGGAATACATTGACACAAGGAGAGTCTCCAGCACAGACCAAAGAAAAGAAGAGGATGTCTCTCTCCACAAAGCCCATTCCAGAGTGACAGAAG
>NW_007778233.1:2922-3302 GCF_000696425.1 Galeopterus variegatus
TTAATCATCAGGGAAATGCAAATTAAAACTACAATGAGATATCATCTGACCCCAGTTAGAATGTCTATTATCAACAAGACAGAAAGTAACAAATACTGGTGAGGATGCAGAGAAAAGGGAATCCCTCTGCATTGTTGGTGGGAATGTAAATTGGTACAGCCATTATGGAAAACAGTTTGGAGATTCCTCAGAGAACTAAAAATAGATCTACCTTACTACCCAGCTATAACACTACTCAGCTATCCCTCTACTGACCCAAAGGAAATGAAATCAATATGTCAAAAACACACCTGCACTCCCATGTTTATTACAATGCTACTCAAAATAGCCAAGAGATGGAATAAACCTTAATATCCATCAATGGATGAATGGATAAAAAA
>NW_007778234.1:0-548 GCF_000696425.1 Galeopterus variegatus
GAGCTCAGAGGAGGGGGCCTGAGACCTCAGGGAGTGGCTGGAAACCCAGAGGCATGTCCTGGAACCTGAGCCCAGGGAAACTGAGCACCTCCTATACCAATAACATAGGCTAAAAATGTGCCCAGACAAGTGTTCTGCACTAGCCTAAATGCTGTATATCCTACCCCTTTTCTAAGTTGATGGAGCTGTGCAGATAGGAGGGCAGGGGAGTGGGAGGAAGAAAACACCAGCAAAATTCCACTGGGTTTGATTTATGGATTTGTTCTACTTGGAGCACTTCAGAGAAGGTTTTCCTGATAAGGGCCATAACTGATTAGAAAGTAATAAACTATGGAAAAGAATCCAAAGATGCTGAGATTAGATCTCCACTGAACTGAAACCGGTAGCACTTGCATGAAATATCTTCTGGCTGTCAGCTTTGCAAAGCGTGGACACATTCCTGTTGTCATGATCCTCCCCTCCTCAGAGCTAGACCCAGAGCTGACACACTAGGAGAAGGAGTAGGCATGCCTCGTACTTAGCAATTATGTTACTGGATAATGTTGCCT
>NW_007778234.1:2344-3302 GCF_000696425.1 Galeopterus variegatus
GAAATCAGATTTTCTCAGGCACACATGATCTGAAAGAAGTCATCACCAGTAGGTCTACACTACAAGAAATATTAGATGAAGTCCTTCAGACAGAAGGAAAATTACATGAGCAGTAAACAGGAATCTTTGCAAATAAGTCAAGTGCACAGGAATAGGAACTAAATAGGCAAACACATAAGATTATTTTCTTAATATTTAAATATCTTCAAAAGTTAACTATTTCAGCAAAAATAATGACAATATAGTGTGGAACGTGTAATATACGTAAAACTAAAATAAATGCCAGTAGTAATACAAAGGCCAGAAAGGCAGCAATGGAAATACAATGTCACAAGGTTCTTAACACTATACATGAAGTGCTGTCATATCACTAATGGTCTGACTGCGATAAGTTAGGGATGTATGCTGTAAACCGTAAAGCAACCAATAATATAAGAAAACAAAGAGTTTTAGCTGATGGTGCAGCGAAATGTAAATGGTCTAAACCTCACAATTAAAAGACAGACATTATTATGTTGGGGTGGGGAGAGCAAGACCCAACTATACGTTGCCTATAAGAGACTCACTGTAAGTACACACACAGAAAAATAAATGTATACCATGTTGAAACTGATGAAAAGAAAGCCTTCATGGCTATATTAACCTATAAAGTAGATTTCAGAGCAAAGAATATACCATGGATAAAGAATATTATCTCATAATGATAAGTGAGGTCCATTCATTAAGAAGTCATACAATTCTAAACACTTATGTCCCTAATAACAGAGCTTTAAAATACATGAGGAGAAAACTGACATAACTGCAAAGGGAAATATAAAAATCCACAAGTATAGGCAGAGATTTCAAGATCTTTCTCTCCATAATTGATAGAACAAACAAATAAACAAAAACAATAAAGATGTAGAATACTTGGACACCACAGTTTAACATCTTGACCTAATTAACATTCATAGAATAC
>NW_007778235.1:0-1048 GCF_000696425.1 Galeopterus variegatus
GTTTCAGGACAAAGGTCATTAGTATTGACTCATTCCTGTAAAGACTGAACACAGTGTCTAATCAGGTGAATCCCATCTTCAGAAGCCCTTCACCATTCTTTTCAGGGGTGCTCTCTCACCAGCCATGGAAGCAATCCCCTTCAGTTACCACGTTTCCCACGCTGCATCTTAGAGGCTTAGTCAGCCCGAGCATCTGACGCCCTCTCTCACCTCCATGCATAGCTTCCCTCCAGCAGTGCTGGAGATCCCGTGCCCCACACTGTCATCCCCCTAAAATATCCATTGATTGTCTTCATTCAAGCATATTATGAAGTATTTCAGTTTAAGATACAAATATCTGTTCCCCAGCTACAGCCTTCCCAGGAACATCTGCCTTATCGATGGACTCTCCTGCTTTCAAGGGCCTTGCCTTATCACCCCCACCCTCTATTCCACCTGCCTTCCCACTGCTTCACTAATGTGCACCCTCTGCTCTAGTCATGCATGTGTCTTCACTCTGCCAGAAGCACATGGCATGAAAATCACATGGCTGGCACACACAGAAAGACAAAAACCGCACTATCTCACTCATATGTGGAATTTTAAAAAATAGAGAGTAGAACAGAGGTTACCAGAGTCTGGGGAGCGTAGTGGGGAGATCAGGGTGGGGAGAATCTGGTCAACAGGCACAAAGTTACAATTAGGAGGAATAAGTTCTGGTGTTCTATTACACAGTAGGGTGACTATAGTTAACAGTAATGTGCTGTATATTTCAAAATAGCTAGAAGAAAGGATTTCAAGTGTTCTCACCCAAAAAAATGTCTGAGGCGTTGGACATGCTAATTAATGTGATTTGATCATTAGACATTGTATACATGTATCAAAATATCACACTGTGCCTCATAAATATGTACAATTATTATGTGCCAATTAAAATTTTTTAAAAAAGAAAATCATATGGCTGGAACGATAATTAGGGCAGTGAAGATTTTCTGAGGCATCCCCATCGTCACACCTGATGGGAAATGCCACAGGCAGCTCTGTGAAGAAGGGTGCTGCTACTTCAGAG
>NW_007778235.1:2783-3302 GCF_000696425.1 Galeopterus variegatus
ATGCTAGTGGTAGCATGAGAGGAATTGCAGTCTAACATGTAATGTCACTGTCTGTGCCTTGTTTCTGCCCTCCTTTGGATTGCTCCCATCTTGGTCCAGATCTCACCCTTTCCGTGGGCCTACTTTAGAATAAAGCCATCTTCTGAATGCTGGTAAATGCCTAAGCTGTGAACAGCTTGCTTTTCTGCAGCACAACTCATGCCTGAAAAAGTCGATAATGATTTCCAAATTTCTTTTAATTGAGTTTTTAATTACAATACAGATAGCAAATATCCCATTCATATGTAATTTTGACAAAGATGACAAGCCATTTCATATTCTTTGGAGAGCATTTAACAAGTGTGGAGCCTGCAGTTAAGAACCCACTGCCTTGTCTTTGGACAGGAGTACCTGACAACCACTCACTCAGGGAAGGTTGGGAACTGGAACATCTGGATCTCAATAAATTGTTTGATATAACAATCCAATTTCTATAACACAAGCTGTTACTGAGAATGTAAATTTGATTGGCTAGCTTAG
>NW_007778236.1:0-544 GCF_000696425.1 Galeopterus variegatus
ATTACCAAAAGTCATTTTCTATTCTCTGATACCCCAAACTTGATTCTTGTTTTTTGTTTCCACTCCCCTACCCTCAAACAATCTTAACTACTTAAGTTTAATTTCTAATTTTTCAGAAGAAATAATAGAGCTTTTAAACACTAGACTTCGTACAACACATTTAACATATTAACATTTATCTCTGTTAAACGATTTAACCTGTGCTGGACCCAATATGCTTCAGGAGAGAGTGTATTTAAATTATTCTCATTCAATTACATTCCATCAATTGAAGAGAGGTATAAATGGGATAAGGGCAAAGGCTCTCATCAATGCTGCTTTCCTGGGTGTTCACAGGCATTGTGTTACACAGTGGCATCTTTCATTTAAAGGAAATCTTAGCCAGTATTGGTCTGTTTGGGTAGCTTATCATAACCCATGCTTTGTAATTTTCTCAATGTCCAGATGTAGTAAAACAACAAAGGGAAAGGGCCCTACTTCAAAGAAACAACTAATTAACCAACACATATGCCTTTTGAAACAGGCATTATATCAATGCTCTAAA
>NW_007778236.1:2682-3302 GCF_000696425.1 Galeopterus variegatus
AGATAATACCCACAGGGAGGTAATACCCACAAAGTGCCTCAGTACAGTGCCTGGCTGATAATAACTGCTCAAAGCACAAGGCACAGTGCTGAGATGGACATTCAGCTCAGTGCTGAGGTCACTGACCACATAAATTACTCTTCCATAAAATCCAAGCAATGGAGGACACCTAATCCTAAATTAATTCAGTCAATCTAAAGCAAGTTCAGGAGAGCTGGGGCTTGAAGTTAAGTAAATAAATATTGTTATATATTCCTCACTACATCTCTCTTTTTCCACAACTGGAGAAAGAGTGGCCTATTCTAGGAGACTGCCAGAGTAAGCCCACTAAACAGTGATTACTCTGGAGGTGGTGGGAGGGAGACAAGAGGAGGAAGACTAGGGAGCAGCTCAGCCTGGGCTCCCAGTGGAGTGAGGGGAGACAGGCAGACGATAACCACCCAAGTGGGCTGGGGGCCATGAGAGGAGAAAATCAAACACACGACATGCCCAGGCCTGGTAGGAGGTGGCCAGAGGAGCAAAGGGGATGCAAAACAGATGTTGGCTCACAACAGGATAAGGGAAACAAATTCAAGAACAGTGCAGGCAGAAGAGAGCTGGGGATTAGGGAGCACGGGGTA
>NW_007778237.1:0-643 GCF_000696425.1 Galeopterus variegatus
GATCCGTTGCCGGACACGAAAAAAGACAAAAAGGAAAAAAAATAAAATAAAATAAATAAAAGAAAAGAAAATCAAAATTTATTCCATGAAATATAGCAATTGAAAATAGTATCTATATGCCTACTCTGAAATACATTAAAAAATAAGATGGATTGGTGGATGGATAGATAGTTATGGGACAAACCATTGATATTAAAATGTTAACTGTATCTAAGCATTTAAATGATGTGAATATGGGTGTTCACAGTAAAATGTTTTTAACTCTTCTGTATGCTTCAAAATTTTTATAATAAAATTGTAGGAAAAATTTATTGAATAATAAGGAAAATTTTATAATAAAATTTTAAAACACAAGGACATTACATATAAAAATTATTAAAAATGTGTAAAAAGAGACTCTGCTCCCCTTCCCAAAAGACTAAAGAAAATTTACTAAATAATTAATTGTAGCTGTGTTTGGGTAGCACCATACGGGTAATTTTTGTTTTTTCCCTTTTGTGCTTTTTAGTATTTTACGAATGTTTAATGACCATGTTATCCAATTCAAATGAAAAGAAGTTTTAAAAGAATAGAAATGCGTGGGGCCGGCCCGGTGGCACACTCGGTAGAGTGCCGCGCTTGGGAGCATGGCTGCGCTCCCGCC
>NW_007778237.1:2728-3302 GCF_000696425.1 Galeopterus variegatus
TCAACTAAAATTCTTTCTTACTATTGAAACTTTGCTTTAAATTGTCAGTGATCATAGGCAAAAACAATCTAGACTTGTCCTGGTTTCTGCAGGTAGATCTTTTTTATTTTTCTTTTTTAAAATTTTGCTCTCCTTTATTTATTTATTTAGTTAGTTACTTATTTTTTGTGGCTGGCCAGTATAGGGTTCCAAACCCATTACCCTGGTGTCATAAGGCTGTGCTCTAACCAACTGAGCTAACCAGCCAGCAGGTAGACTTTTAGTGAAAAAAACTACAGACTCCAGTCTTCCCTGACTCTTAAATAAGATTATGTAAATCAAATAACTAAGCATCTGATGTAAATTAAATAATGGGGGGGTAAGTTACCTGTTAATGACCTAGCCATAAAAATATCACCATAAATAGTCCTTTCAAGATTCCGTAGAGCCTCCACTACCTTACATAGTCTTCTCTGATAACTCCCATTCACTACAGCTATGAAATGATATGGAGTAAACTTAAATACATATTACTAAGTGAAAAAGCCAATCTGAAAAAACCTACATACTGTAAACTTCCAACTATATGACATTC
>NW_007778238.1:0-3302 GCF_000696425.1 Galeopterus variegatus
GGAGGGTGGAGGGGGAGGAGGGAGGGAGGTTTTGGTAATGGGCCACAATAATCAACCACATTGTATATTGGAAAAAAAAAACCTAGCTCTTTTACAAAGCCTCTGAATATCTTGTGAATATTAACCAATATATTTTAATAAATATCAATGCACTTTTTCTTTTACCCCTCCTTGTCTTTTTTCTTTTCTTTTTAATTTAAACATTTCCCAAGGCACTTTTTCTGTCTGGTACACTTTTCACAAGTGGAAGTTCACTGTGACCCTGTCTTCACCTGGCCCCCCCGAGCACGCTCTGCCTCTGCCCAGATGTGGCACCCATGCACGGAATGTCCTTTCTCCACCTGGCATTGGTTCTGTCACTTTGACAATCCTTGGCTTTGAGAGGGCCCAGGGCTTGAACCTAAGCAACACATCAAGTGGCCTCAGCCACCCACTGGTGCTGGGTTCTGCTCCAGTCAAATCCATGCTTTTGGCTGAATGGCCTGGATCCCTTGGCTTCAACCACATGGATCAGTTGTTTTCATCCTGAAAGAAGAGACCAAACTGAGCCTCCCACTGAGTCATCTTTGAGGGCTGGGTGGGCCTGTAACAGGCTTTGCAGAACAGGCTTTTAGTCTGTGCTAGTTATTTGCTGACTCCTGCTTCTTGGCGTCTTCCACATAGCCGTGGGACATGCACACGCTTGCAGTTTGTTGAATAAACTCTGATAAGCAATGGTGATGTGTCACACTCTTTGGAGCCATGCTGTCTTGATTTTCACTTCTCTTTTTTTTAAGTCTGGCCAGTATGGGGATCTGAACCCTTGACATTGGTGTTACAATATCATGCTTTAACCAACTGAGCTAACCGGCCAGCCCTTGATGTTACTTTTTGATTCAAATATCACATCCCCATAGGCCAACACCTCCTACAAAACAGAGAGAAGCACCTGTGTTTATCTTGGCACAGGATCTGCTGCAAGAGCAGGACCGGGGTATCCTTGTTTTCCAGTGTGCTGTGCACACACGTGCATATGTGTGAGCACATGAACATTTGTGTGTTCGTGTGCATGTCTGCTCATGTACGCTCAAGGACAAACTCTGAGATGAGTACAGCAGACCAATACATTCCAACCGGTTCAAGTATAAGAACTCTCCTTTACCATAAGAAAGTTGCAAAGACCCTAACATGAGCTTAATTGCCCTTTTAGTATTGTAGGTTGATATATATATATATCCCCGTGCACTTGAGGACCTTGTGCAATGACTACAAAGTCCTTCAGATCTGGGGACCCACTTCCTGAGTAGACCTTTAACACTGGAAGGGGATGACTCCCATGAATACTTGACATTCTAGCAACTTTCCCCGTAGGCAAGTGTGACCAAAGAACGTGACTTCTCTCAGCAAAATATCACAAACTCCACAGATGGCATCTGTTTGGTTCTCTGATGTATCTCCTGCCCTTAGCGTAGTATCTGGACCTTAACAGGCACTTAAGAAGAAGTTCTCACAAGAACATTCGATAAGATGAGGCCACTGAGTGGCCGGCTGGACTCACTCACCAGCTATGCCAACCGTTCCTGTTTACCAGCCCTCAAAGAGCATGATTCAAAGTTTTACACAGAGCGCATGACTTATCAACCCCAAACTTGGTTGTGCAACAAACACTGCATTGCTTCAGAAATGAAATATAATCTGTCTCTGAGCCCCCATTCTGCCAGGCTATTGGGAAAGTTAATGTTGGCCTCAATAGGAAAATCTCTTTCTCTCTCTAGGATTGGACAGAATCTGGAAGGCTCTTGTGGTTCCTAGAAAACGGGAGGGAGAAGGGATTGTGGTTGGAGGCACTGCTCAAGCTCCTTGTAGTCCATGCTACCAAGGTCCTCAGAAGACAGGTAGCTCCGCTGGCTCCCTGCCATGTGAGCTCCACGGATTCTCTGCCAAGGCTGCAAGACCCAAGGCATAGGGTCCAGCCTTCTTGGGCGCCTCTTGCAGTCAGCCATTTTCCTGAGGGACCAGCCTCCACCTGGGGCCAGGGAGTGGGTCCCTGCAGCTCATGCTTCCTAGTTTTGGGGACTCTCTGTTGTCTGCTGCTCCATTTCTGTCCCCTCCCTGCTACAACCTCTCCTGGGGTGAGGGGTGCACAAGCTGGGCTTTCTAGAGTTGTGCATGGTGACAGGGGCAGGAAGGAGCCAAGGGAGAATTAACCACAAGTTAAACCTCAGTGAACCGAGCCTGTCACATGGGCCCAGTGGAGTGACAGCCTGCCTCAAGTCTAAATCTTCGGGGTCATTCCTAAATATCCAAAACCTCCAATGCTAAATCTGCAAATGCCAAAGGGTCAACTGAAACGATCACAGTCAGCACTTCATGATAAAAAGAACTCCTTCTCCCGTCTTGTTCTTCTTTAACCTCGCTGGACAAGCCACCTGTAAACTCAGCTCATCTTGGCTCAGGGATACACGCTTTTTATAAATCAATGGCTGGTGGTGTGACAGAGCTTCTAGAGACAGTGTTAGGTTCTGGCTCAAAGTCTATCCTTACCTTGGAAGGCACCGAAATCCACTTTTCCCCTTATCCTGGAACCCAGCCCCAGACTCATAGAAGTCTTGCGATGACAGTGGGAGATTTCCTCTCGCTACAAATTCTGACCTGAACAATCCAAGCCCTGAGGAGGGAGTGTTGGTGTACCAGAAACTAATGGGACAGTTTCTGGCACTAAACCAGACCCTCCAGTGCCAAGAGGTTCCTGGAAAATGAGCACATCCCTGGATCAGGAGGAAGTAAGACAGCAACTGGGGACTTTTTCCTAATGAAGCCAATAAATACTTGGAAAAATAATTTACCAAAGGTCAAATATACATAGAAAACAACTTTGCAGGCTTGGAGGTTTTTTTTTTTTTTCCTCTAAAAAGGAAAAAATAGAAAATATTCCATGCATTGGCTTGGGAATATTAAACTTACCAATAAATACAAAAAACATATAAATATTAGTTCTGCATTATGGCCAATTAATGGCAGGGAGAGAAAGGGAAAAGATGAGATAGAAGAGGAAAAAGAAGGGAAAGGAGGAAGCAGAGAAAGAATGAGAGATGAGACCAAGGGAGAGCTTTGAAGAAAGTCAGAGAAAGAAACAACAACATTTCAGAGATGCAGAGACACAGAGCTCAAGAGAGCAGTGCACAGCGAGAGGACACCAGGCTGAGAAGCTCAAAAGACGACACTGAGAATATTATGTTATTTGAAGGCAAATCACTCTCACGCTTTCCTCTTTATATAAGCATCTTGCAAACAAGGATATGAGCTCATCTCGTCCGATTCTT
>NW_007778239.1:0-575 GCF_000696425.1 Galeopterus variegatus
ACACCAAGGGTTGCGATCCCGTTACCGGTCAGTAAAAAAGACAAAAAGGAATAAAAAAAAATTAAATTAAATTAAATTAAAAATAAATAACATGTTGAAAAAATATGTGTCAGAAAGGAGACAATTGAGACTACATCTTAAGACTTTGTGTGCTTCTCTCTTCCTCTAAGTAAATTCTTCTCCAATTAAAACATTTTTATTATGACTATACTTTTTCATCGCTAAGGTCCCAATATATAATAAATAGTTGGAGTTCTTAACTGAACCAAGTAGATCAACAGGGAGAATAGAGCCTCCTATCCAGCTTTAAAGTTTCTTGAAAATACAGGCAAATGAAGCAGAGGGAGAAGACAGAAGAATCAGCCAGGAAGAAAAACCTAGAGGCAGAGGAAAAATCTCAAAAACCAAAGGTAAACAGTACCTCTCTCTCTTCCAAATATCAAGATAGTCCTCAAAAATGCACAGAAGTGATTCAAAAAGTCTGGAACCCAGTAGGCTCTTCAAAAACTTCTGCTAAGGGGCCGGCCCGGTGGCACACTGGATAAGTGCGCCGCTTGGGAAGCGCGGCGGCGCTC
>NW_007778239.1:2610-3302 GCF_000696425.1 Galeopterus variegatus
GGCGACACTGAGGGTTGCGATCCGTTGCCGGACAAGGAAAAAGACCAAAAAAAAAAAAAAAACTGATCTGCTTTCTGTCACTACAAATCAGACTGACCTTTATTCCAGAGTTACATATAAATGAAATAATACAGTATGTATGCTCTTGGTCTAGCTTATTTTGCTCAGTATATCTTTGAGGCTTACCCATATTGTTGTATGTATCAGTAGTTCATTCCTTTTTATTCTGAATTGAATTCTATTATGTGGATGTATCAGTTCACCTGCTGATATACATTTGGGTTGTTTCTAGTACCAAACTGTTTCCAAAATGGCTGTAGCATTTCACATTTCCATCAGCAATGTATGAGTTCCAGCTGCTCCACGCCTTCACCAAAACGTAATACTGTCAGTCTTTAGCCATTCTAATGGGTAGGTATATGACCATATCCTGTTGGTTTAATTTGCATTTCTCAGTTGACTAATGATGTCAAGTATCTTTTCATGTGCTTATTTGCCATTTGTATCTTCTTTAGTGAAATGTCTATTCTGCCCATTTTTTAAATCAGTTTTTTTTTGTTTTCTTATTATTGAGTTGTAAGAGTTCTTATACACTCTAAGACACAAGCTCTGTCAGATACACATCTTGCAAATATTTTCTCCCAGTCTGTGCTTGCCTTTTCATTTACTTGATAGTATCTTTTTTTTTTTTT
>NW_007778240.1:0-3302 GCF_000696425.1 Galeopterus variegatus
TGTCCCCCCAAACTCACTGAAGCTTGAATCGTGTCCCCCAAGTTTTATGTATTAGAAACTTTGTCACCATTGTGACTGTTAAGAGGATGGAAAATCCTATCATGGTAATTAAAAGGTAGAGCCTTGAGAGGTGATTGGAGTGTAGGACCGTGCAGTAGTGAATGGATTAATAATGGTGGTCAAGGGCATGGTTCTGAGGGCTTTAAAAGAAGAGAGAAGAGAGTCTGTCTTTCTCTCTGCTTCCACCATCTTGCAAGGTGATACCCTGCTGTCACTGAAGCCACCACCAAAGAAAGCCTTCACCAGATGGGTTCCTTGGACTTTGGACTTTCCAGCCTCAGCAACTGTAAGCAATAAATTTCATTTTCTTTATAAAATACTGTGTTCCATGTATTTTGTTATAAGCAAGAGAAACGGACTAATACAGTGCCCCTATGAGAAGAGGCCAGAGAGATAGCTCTCTCTCTTTCTGCCACGTGAGGACGCAATGAGAAGATAGTCATCTTCAAGCCAGAAAGTGGGCCCTCATCAGACATGGAATCTGCCAGCATCTCGACCTTGAACTTCCCAGCCTCCAGAAATGTGAGAGATAAATGTTTGTTGTTTAAGCCACCCAGTCTATGGTAATCTGTTAGACCAGCCTGAACTGGCCCAGCCAGTTAGGAATCCACATGCCAGGGATGACTAATTAACATTGGATCAGGGGCCGGCCTGTGGCTCACTTGGTAGAGTGAGGTGCTGATAACACCAAGGCCACGGGTTCGGATCCTATATAGGGATGGCCGGTTTGCTCACTGGCTGAGCCCAGCCAGTTAGGAATCCACATGCCAGGGATGATTAATTAACATTGGATCAGAAGGGTCACACCTCAAGACACCTGCTGCGAGCATCGCTGATAAACACCAGGTGTCTTACTAATTAACATAGAGAATAGCAGAAGTGGGTTTTTACTGGGGAAATTTATGGCTAAAAACCTAATAGATGTTAGAAATGGGCTCTAGTTCATAAAATTAGTTGTATTCAGTTTAGGGGATTGGCTGAAATATTTTTAAGATTGAGGGATTCAAGAATCCAAGGCCTGTCCTTCTCCCACAGGGATGGTGCCTGAGACTTTATTCCTGTCTGTCCTGTGTCCAGCCAGGCAGTTAGAGGATATCTGGTTGCCGAATATCAACCCTATTGCTAACAGGATTCTGCCTCTGAAATTTTGTTGTCTAATCCTCAAGAAAATGTTCCTTGCAGGGTATTATCAGAAATGGATCATAGTACAAATTAATCCTTCCTTTTTACCAGTAATCCCTTTATATAAAATTAAGGAGCAATCAGAAGACGGGGGTGAAGGAAAATAATACGTTGACACATTCACTAAGTTATAGGAAAGGAGGAGGAGAGAAATGAGCAGGAACCCAGTCTACATCACCCTGATAAACACTTCATCCATCCAAAAATGTAAATTAAAGACAAACTGCTCATTCACTCATTCATCCACTCATTCATTCAACACAGGGTTTTTAACCACCTACTGTGTGCCAGTCACTGTGCTAGGTGTTGGGGCATAGTAAGGTACAGGAGAATTAAGACCTCACGGATCTTAGACCGGTGGGAGAGACAGACATCAAACGCATAATTACACAGATTAGTGTATAATTCTATTGCAATAAGTGTTAAGGGGAAAAGAGGAGGATAGCATGAGAATATAAAATGGGGGAAGGGGTGGCAACTAACCTAGTCTGGGAGATCAGGGAAGGCCTCCCTGAGGAGGTGACATTTAAACTAAGGCCTGGAGATTGAATCGAACATTAGGCGTGGCATCTAGCAGGTGAAGGGTGTGTGTGTGTGTGTGTGTGTGAGAGAGAGAGAGAGAGAGAGAGAGAGAGTGTGTGTGTAGAGCTCATGCAAAAGCCTTAAGGTGGGATGTGGCCTGGCCAAGTTCAAGAAGTAGAGAGAAGGCACTGTGACTGGGGTAGGGTGTAAAGTCAGACTGGTCAGAGAAGAGGCAGGGATTGTACTGAGGATGCAGATATGATTTAGACGCAACCACTCTTGTTGGGGCTTATCATTACATGTGAGATGTGTAAGAACAGGTTTTGGGTGAGGTGGTATTAGGAACTTAGTTTTAGAATTTGAAGATGTCACATGAAGATGTCAAGGAGGCAGTTGGATACACAAATTAAACATCCACATATAGGAGTTCTTTGTGTATTCTTAATACTAATCCTCCGTCAGATATGTACATTGCAAATTTCTTCTCCTAGTCTAATGGATGTGTTTTCACTTTCTTTAAAGTGTCCTTTAATGACAGGAAGCTCTTAATTTTAATGTAATCAAAATTATCAACCTTCTCATTTATAATTGATGCTTTTTGTGTCTTGTTTAAGAAAAATCTTTTCCTTCCCTGAAATTAGTAAGTGGTTAATATTTTTTTTCTAAAAGATTTCAGGTTTTGTTTTTTCCATTTAAGTTCTTAATATTAATATACATAAATTAAATTTATTTATAGAGGGCCTTACATGGATCAAAGATGAGAGGGTGTCATAAACCAAGGACTCTGTGTCCTTGAGGTTAAGAAAAAAGAGGGACAGTAGGAAGGTCATTCTACTGACTACTACTTCTCGTAATGAAGCTGTCCTGCTTCTTCAACTGGCCTCTCTGAAACGGTATCTTGTCTGTTGTCCTACCCACGGTGCTGAGTATTGTCCCTGTTCCTCAACAGTTCAATAAATATTTGTTGACTGATAAAGCAAAGGTTTGCAGGTGCAAGAAGGGAAAGGTTATCATTTGGATATATTCCTTTCTAGACACCCTGGAGTTGGTCCTCCTTAAACCTTCCAAGGTCATAATGATTCTCTTTGTGTGGACTTTGGCTACCTGCATTGAAATCACGTGGTGTATTTTATTAAAAATGAAGGTTCTTGGGCCTTAACCTGGGTCAATGGAATCAGAATTAACCAACTGAGCTAACCAACTGAGCTAACCGGCCAGCCTTTTTTTAGCTTTTAAAATCAACGTTATTGGGCCGGCCCGTGGCTCACTCGGTAGAGTGCGGTGCTGATAACACCAAGGCCCCGGGTTCGGATTTGCTGTCCATCACCACAGATTAGTTTGCCTGTCCTAGAATTTCACCTAAGTGATATTGTACAGCATGCACACTTTCGTTTCTGTTTTTTTCTGCATGGCCTAAGGCTTTTGAGATTCATCCATGTTATTGTGTAAATTAGTAGTTCTTTTTTATTGCTGAGTGGTGTTCCAGGAGGTAGCACAGCTTCCCTATTCACTCACCTGTTGATGTACATGTTTGTTGT
>NW_007778241.1:0-890 GCF_000696425.1 Galeopterus variegatus
GGTAGCGTTTGGTGTTAGTGAGGCAGAGTGTGGGCAGGCCTCGCATAACGCTGACAGTCCCCACTGAGGTGAGATGAGAGGAAAGTAAAGAGACGTTTGTGGAAATATTGTGGGCGGCATCGACAGGGAGGGGTTGGCCACAAAAAGTTTCTAGGAAAGTGGGAGACAGATGAGTCACTTGGGGACCAGTCTGATTCGCTGAGGACTGCATCATCCCTGAGGACCTGGAACCTCCATGTTCCAGGTAAGGGGGCGCATTGAGATAGGAGGAAAAACATGGGAAGGATGCAAAGGGTTAGGGAGTCAAAAGAATTTAAAGGGCACATTGTCACAATGACATTGCTGAGAAGCATCCTACTGATAGCAGGTAAAGGAGGGCCAGGAGAAACCTTCCTATAATGTTACACTCCTCTGGGGCAGCGGCTGCCAGTCCTGTAGCAAGTACTAGAACAGACAGTGTAATAGCAGCTCCTGTGTGAAGGACGTGGAGCGGCCTGCAGGAGTGAGAGGATAATCGCTGGGGGGAAGATCATCCTCCTTCTGGGACTGGGGGAAGAGCAAAGGTCCTGGAGATTTTCAGTTTTGTGGGTCCTAAAATGGACCCAGTGTGAGGAGATGGTGGGTTGGGGGTTGAGCAGGGGGACCCCTCTGACTTGGTGTTAACAGATTTTTGAGTAAAATCTCAGGTGCTAGTTTTACCAAGGATAGGCGATACCAAGTGGCCTTTTTTAGTACTTTTACCCCCGTGGGGGTAGCGAGAAGTACTGTATAAGGCCCTTCCTAACATGGCAAGAGAGGCTTTGAGATTTGGGTTTTTTGTTTTTTTTTTTTCCTTTTTGTCTTTTTTTCGTGACTGGTAACAGGATTGCAACCCTCAGTGTCGTGCCCGT
>NW_007778241.1:2272-3302 GCF_000696425.1 Galeopterus variegatus
CAAGGCCCATAAACAGGGGCCTATTCTCAAGCTTTGGTGTCTAGTTGTTTAGAGAGATATATAACCGGGGAGAAAATATCTCCTGCCTTTTGTCCCAAAACCCTGGACTGCCAATCTTTGGGTTTTGGTGATGCATAAGATAAAAGGATGAGATAGGTTTGAGAGAGATAGAGCTGGGGCTGCGAGGAGAGCAGCTTTTAATCACTGGAAGGGAGAATGAATGAGCTTTGTGGGACCAAGGGAATGGCAGGATCCCCTTTGGCTGCCCCATAAAGTGGCTTTGCTAGCATGCCAAAGTGAGGAATCCATAGGCAAAGGTACCCTGCAAGCCCCAAGAAAGAAAGGATTTCGCCCTTTGTGGTAGGAGTAGGGAGTTCAGAAATTAGACTTGTGGGGGCTGGCCCGTGGCTCACTCAGGAGAGTGCGGTGCTGATGGCACCAGGGCCACAGTTTCAGATCCCATATAGGGATGGCCGGTTGGCTCACTGGGTGAGCATGGTGCTGACAACACCAAGTCAAGGGTTAAGATCCCCTTACCGGTCATCTTTAAAAAAAAGAAAGAAATTAGACTCGTGAACTGAAGGAGAAGAAATTTGGGCCTTCCTGGGGGACCCTTGATATCCCCTGGAGGCCAGCAAATTAAGGAGAGCAACAGTGTGGGCCTGTGAATCCTCACAGGAGGGGCTACAAAAGAGGAGGTCATCCACATATTGTATTAAAGTGCTAGAGGTTTAGGGGAAAGTTCAGATAAGTCTTAAGCTAAGGCCTGGCTGAAGAAGTGGGGGCTATCCCGAAACCCCTGAAACCCCTGAGGTAGCACTGTCCCAGTAAGTTGTTGGGAACAACACATATCAGGATTAGTCCTGTACTAAATTGTATGAGCTGCTAGGCTTTATAACCGGAAGGATGGGTGTATTGAAAGGCCAGTGGGTAAGCCATAAGAGATGAGAAGAAAGGAGTTTGTGTACCATGGGTTTTAAGCCTATTAGGTGTTTGTTAGCAATGGGGTACTGTGGGACATTAGGGAACA
>NW_007778242.1:0-3302 GCF_000696425.1 Galeopterus variegatus
CATGAGTATTACTAACTCTATAACCAGGCTTACAAAATTATAGGCTTTTTTTTTTTTTTTTAAAGATGACTGGTAAGGGGATTTCAACCCTCGGCTTGGTGTTGTCAGCACCACACTCAGCCAGGCCTTGGTGTTATCAGCACCATACTCTCCCAAGTGAGCCACGGGCTGGCCCAAAATTATAAGCATTTTATTTTATTATTTTATTATTATTTTTTGTCTTTTTTTTTTTCGTGACCGGTAACAGGATCGCAACCCTCGGTGTCGCGCCCGCACCGCACTCAACCAGTGAGCCGACCGGTCTCCATATGGGATCCGAACCCTCGGTGGGAGCGCCGCCACACTCCCAAGCACCGCACTCTACTGAGTGCGCCACCAGGCCGGCCCAAAATTATAAGCATTTTAAAATAAAACCATCTCTAAACTCTGGGGGCACTAGGGGCACTATCATCCTCCAAATTAGAGATAATCCACTAATCTCCCATAAATTGGCCTAAATTATTATAGGTGTAAAGACATGAGGAGTTTAAACAGCAGCTCTATTTATCAATTCATTTGCTAATTTTTTTTTTTTTTTAAATAAAAATGACGGGTAAGGGGATCTTAACCCTTGACTTGGTGTTGTCAACACCACGCTCTCGGAAATGAGTGAACCGGCCATCCCTAT
The DNA here is from genome assembly GCF_000696425.1 of Galeopterus variegatus. Taxonomy (NCBI): domain Eukaryota; kingdom Metazoa; phylum Chordata; class Mammalia; order Dermoptera; family Cynocephalidae; genus Galeopterus; species Galeopterus variegatus. The sequence goes on from NW_007778242.1 coordinate 668, forward strand.
ATGGGATCTGAACCCATGTCCTTGGTGTTTCCAGCACCACATTCTCCCAAGTGAGCCATGGGCAGGCCCATCATTTGCTAATTTTGATAGTGAAACAACACCAATTGTGCTAGATCTTGTCTATAATCTGATATTTTTAGAATCTAAACAATCTGAGATTTCCTAATCATAAGGTCTAGTTTATTTATTCAACAGACATTTATTACTTATTATGTGCCTAATCTGCATTATGGACTAAGGAAGAATTCAGAGTTCCTAACTTCAAGGAACTTACAGTTTAGATCACTGGTATTCAACCTAGGGTAGATTTTGTTCCCCAAGAAACAGTTGGCAAATGTCTGGAGACATTTTTGATTGTCACAGCTTGAGGAGTGCTACTGGCATCTAGTGGATGGAGGCCAGGGATACAGCTAACCATTCTACAATGCACAGCACGCTCCCCCAAACAAAGAATCATCCAGTCCAAAATATCAATAGTGCTGAGGCTGAGAAACCCTGGTCTAACAGACAGTCTTTCCAAACTACTCTATTGATGGTTCACAAGATACAGTAGTCTCCCTTATCTGTGGTTTCAGTTACCAGTTTTACCATTTCAGCAGTCTGAAAATATTAAATAAAATATTCCAGAAATAAACAATTCTTAAGTTTTAAATTGTACACTGTTCTAAGTAGTTTAATGAAATCTAGTGCTATCCTGCTTCATACTGCCTGGGACATGAATCATCCTTTTGTCCAGTGTATCCACACTATCTTCCCAGTACTGTATAGGAAAAAACATAGTGTCCACTGCGCTCCCACACGGCGCACTCTCCAGTGTGCCACCGGGCTGGCCCTGGGCTTTTCAGATTTTTGGATGCTAGTGTCAATGAAAAGTCAGGTGCCTAGTTTAATGAAATCTAGTGCTATCCTGCTTCATACTGCCTGGGACATGAATCATCCTTTTGTCCAGTGTATCCACACTATCTTCCCAGTACTGTATAGGAAAAAACATAGTGTACATAGGGCTCAGTACTATCTGAGGTTTCAAGCATCCACTGGGGGTCTTGAAGTGAATCCACCAACAATAAGGGAGAACTACTGTGTTCCATAAAAAGAAAGGATTCCATATGTTAAAGAAACCTTACTTGTTTTCTCCCCTCTTAAATTCCATTGAACATTATCAAATTAGCTTATCTAAAAAGTCATGTGATAAATAAACTTGTTTAACTTATCATTTATCCAACTAATTCTTCCACAGAATTCTCACTCTCTCTTTTTGGCACCTGGCCAGTATAGAGTTCGAACCCTGGACCCCGGTGTTCTCAGAATCACACTCTAACCAACTGCCTCTCTTTTGAAAAATCGAACATCTATTAATATTCAGCAGAAAAGGATTTTGCAAAAGACAGTCTCAGAGATACCCGTCTGGAGAAAACTCTACTCCTTTGATGATAAAGTCAAGTGGACACTGGCTTTAAAAATAAACATCTTTGGGCCGGCCCGGTGGCGCACTGCTACAGTGCGCCGCTTGGGAGTGCGGCGGCGCTCCCGCCGAGGGTTCGGATCCCACATACAGACTGGTTCCCGCTCACTGGCTGAGCGAGGTGCGGCCGCAACACCGAGGGTTGTGATCCTGTTGCCGGTCCCGGTCCGGTACGGGCGCGACACTGAGGGTTGCAATCTGTTGCCAGACACGAAAAAAATAAAAATAAAAAATAATAATAAACATCTTTTCTGGTATGAATAGGTGTTGAGCAAAGTGGGCTGTGGTTACAATGGAAAATTACAAGTTCTCTTACTGCAATGGCATTTCACTGAGAACAAAGATAGTTCACTAAGGAGAGAAAACTTTGAAGCAAGAATCTACTCTGGTCCAACATCACTTTGGAAAGTCAGAGCAAATACTTTAATAAAATTTGTGCTGACAGATCACCATATACTAATACTTAAAGTACTGAAAATCTTTTACATATTAAATAGTTCATTCTTCCCCTAAATTCTACTTATCCTTCAAAACTCATTTCAGGTGTGACTCCCTTGGAAAGCCTTTCCTGATTCTCCCAGACTAGAGGATCCATCCTCTGTGTTCTCAAGACTCTCTGTATAAGTGCGTGCTTAGTACAAGTATGAGAAACCACTTATTAAACTACTCTGTCTCCTCTACTAGACTGTAAACTCTTAGAAGAAATGGACCTCCAGTTAATGATCTCAATACCTAACTCAAGAAACAGCATGTTGTTAAGAATTAAATAAATATTGAACTGAACAGTACTAATAATCCCAGATAGAAACTAAACAGAAACCTAGATGTCCCAATATGCAAGAATTGACAATTAATTTTCAATAAAGCAAAAGCACATAATTCATACCAAAAGTATTATTATTGCCTGGAATTGAATCCTACTTCTAGAGTACAAGGGGATCTACTCTGGGTGTAACAAGACAATTAAGTCAAGGTAAGTAAACAATAAACAATGTCAGAGGTGATAGGCATGCTGAATTAACCCAATTAAATCATATAGATAAATCAGCCCTGCACATTTCAAGATAAACTTAAGCAATCACTATATCATCAAATTGGAAGAAATCCAGCTTTATAATAGAAATTTGGGAGGCCAGCCCGGTGGCGCACTGCTACAGTGCGCCGCTTGGGAGC
>NW_007778243.1:0-694 GCF_000696425.1 Galeopterus variegatus
CCCACACAGGGCATGTCAGGACTTTCACCACTCCCAGGGGTAACGTGTCAGTGGTGACTAGCACCAGCAGACACCCCCCTCCCCACCCCAATCTTAGGTGTCAACAGAGGTGAGTGGGGACCTGGACTTCTGCCTCCACCTGCAGTAACATGGTGCTGCCTCCACTTGGGCTGCTGTGCAGTGTCAGGACAATCAGTTAAGACAGAAGGGTTAAGTAGGACCCAGAGTCTCACTACATGGCGTGAGAGTGTCCAGGTTTTCAATCACAGGTTTTAAAGTCACGTCACACTAAGAACCAGGAAAGTCTCAGAGTGAACGAAGAGAAGACAGCCAACGGGGCCAGCCTGAGATGGCAGGGGCGCAAGACGACAGGGGTGCTAGAGCACTCAGCAGAGACAAAGCAACCACAAACATGCTTGAAACAAGTAAGAAAATAGAAGAGAAGACTCAGCAAAGAAACGCAAGATATGAAGAAGAGCCAAACAGAAATTTAGAACTGCAAAATATAAAAACTGAAACCAAAAAATTAATAAACAGGCTCAACAACTCATGGAGGAGACAAGAAAAAAGGCCAGTGAACAATCCTGGTGCTACTGGAATCCCAAGAGGCAGAGGAACCTAGAGAATAACAGTGGGAACATTCCAGATGTGGCAAAGGACACAAACCTCCTGACTCAAGAAGCTGAGCGAATCC
>NW_007778243.1:2720-3302 GCF_000696425.1 Galeopterus variegatus
CTCTTTGGGATCCAGGGATGGGCTAACAGTTAATAGACTCAACAACAAAAGCAGAATTCATACAAGGAAAAATTGATAAACAGAACCTTTTGCTCTGCCAAAGACCCTGTTAAGAGGATGAAAGGACAAGCTACAGACTGGGGAAGGTATCTGTAAGCCACATATCCAACCAAGGACTCATCCCTAAAATATACAAGGAACTCTCAAAACCAACAGTAAAAACCAGACAACACAATTAGAAATGGACAGAAGACCCGGGGGAGGACACGCAGGGGAAAACAAGTACAGGAAGAGCTGTTCAACGCCGCCACTCACCAGGAAATGCAGGCATGAGCCCCGACGGGATTGGCACATGCCCAGCAGCACGGTTAAAATGAAACACAGTGTCAACCCCAACCCCTCCCACTCACCCATGGCTGGCGAATGTGAGATGGTTTGAATATTCTGAAAACAGTTTGGCAATTTCTTAAACAGAATATACACCTGCCATACAATGCAGCAACTGTGCCCCTAGGAAGCCATCCCAGAGAAAACGCTGGAAACCACCCAGATGTCCTCCACAGAGTGAATGGTCAAAAAAAA
>NW_007778244.1:0-591 GCF_000696425.1 Galeopterus variegatus
GACATTCCATGTTCATGGATTGGAAGAAGTAACATTGTGAAAATGTCTATACTACCCAAAGTGATCTACAGATTTAATGCAATCCACATCAAAATACCAGTGACATTTTTCACAGCAATAGAAAAAACACTCCTGAAATTCATATACAACAACAAAAGGCCACCAATATCCAAAGCAATCCTGAGCCAAAAAAATGAAACCAGAGGCATTTCACTACCTGACTTCAAACTATATTACAAAGCTATAATAATCAAAGCAGCATGTTACTGGCCTAAAATCAGACATATGAATCAATGGCACAAAATAGAGAACCCAGAGATCAATCCATGTATTTACAGCCAATTGATCTTCAACAAAGGCACCAAGAACATAACACTGGAGAAAGGACAGCCTTGTCAGTAAATCATGCTGGGAAAACTGGATATCAATGTGTAGAGGAATAAAACTAGACCCATATCTCTTGCCATATACAAAAATCAATTAAAAATGAATTGAAGACTTAAGTATAAGATCTGAAACTATAAAACTTCTAAAAGAAAACAAGAGGAAACACTTCAGAATGTAGGATTGGGCAAATACTTTATGAATAAA
>NW_007778245.1:0-3302 GCF_000696425.1 Galeopterus variegatus
TGGGAGCGCCGCTGCGCTCCCAAGCGGCGCACTGTAGCAGTGCGCCACTGGGCCGGCCCCCAATTTCACCTTTTATAGTTCGTATGTAAATATTTTTCCATTTTCTCATTTTAAAATTATTATATTGATTATGCAGCCGTTTTCTCTGCTTCACCCCAGAAACTCTAATATGCTCCATCTATCCAATTTGATCATCACATCCTTGAGGAAATCAGTGTAAGTTGATAAATATTAATACTGAATAGAAAACAAAGAGGAGTGTGTGTGAATTAGAGAGAAACAGATAGACAGAGAGACATACAATGGTGTGGCATAATAGAAATACTGACAAATTTTGGAAAATTTTAAGTAATAAAAGTAAACAGTAGGCAGTTTCCCTCACCTTCTAGACCTAAGGTATCAAATGCAGTAACCAGTAGCCACATGCGGATATTTAAATTTAAACTGAGTAAATTAAAAATTCAGTTCCTGAGGTTACCAGAGGTGGGAAAGGGGGAGTAAGGGAGGAATGTAAGCGAGTGGATTACATTCTGTTGCTTATAACAAAATACACAGAACTGGGTATTTAATAAAGAAAGTGAGTCCATTTCTGTTGCTTATAACAAAATACACAGAACTGGGTATTTAATAAAGAAAGTGAAATGTATTGCATTCTGTTGCTTATAACAAAATACACAGAACTGGGTATTTAATAAAGAAAGTGAAATGTATTGCTTGCAGAAAATGGCAGAGCAGAGAGGGAGAGACCAAACTCCTCATTCACTCCCCTTTTAAAGCCCTCAGAACCATTCCCCTCAACACCATTATTAATCCATTCACTACTGCATGGTCCTACAATCTGATCACTTCTTCATGGCCCCACATTTCAATTACCATAATAGAATTTCCCACCCTTAACAGTTACAGTGGGGATTAAGCCTCAATGAGGTTGGGGGGAGGGCATCCAATCTACAGCAAGGAGGAATTGGTAAAGGGCCACAAAAAATGATTGCATTGTGTAATGTCGAATATACTAATTATCCTGATTTGAGCATCACATATTGCACAGAGGTATCGATATTCAACTCTGAACCCCACAGATACGTACAACTGTTACAATAAAATAAATAATAAAATAAATAAAATAATAAAACAAATAAAATAAATGAAGTGAAACACTTTGTAATTTTTCAAGAGCCACAATAAAGAATGTATGTGTGTTAAAAAACAAAACAAAACAAAATACAATTCAGTTCCTCAATCACACAAGGAACATTTTGTGTTGAATATCCGCATGTGGCAACTGTATTGGATAGTGCAGGTGTAGAACATTTTCATCATCACAGAAACGTCCACTGGAGAGTGATGCTTCAATGAGTGATGACCATCTTATCTTTGAATTTCCCTCAGTAGCTATGTAAAACCTTGTATGTAGGAAGCATTCAGAAAATACGTCCACTGGAGAGTGATGCTTCAATGAGTGATGACCATCCTATCTTTGAATTTCCCTCAGTAGCTATGTAAAACCTTGTATGTAGGAAGCATTCAGAAAATATTTGCTAATTAAAAATATAAAAGAGAAGGGCTGGCCCATAGCTCACTTGAGAGAGCCTTGTGCTGACAACACCAAGTCAAAGGTTAAGATCTCCTTACTGGTCATCTTTAAAGCAAACAAACAAACAAACAAAATATATATATATACACACACATATACATATATGTATACATATATATTTTTATATATATATTTAAGGAAGAAATTCTAGGAAGAATGTGAAAAACTTCAGGGACTTATTTGGTTATTTGATTTCTTATTTCGGAAAAAATATATATTACATATGTAATATATATAATATGCAGATATAAAATATCTATCTTCAGTGCTGCTTCTAGTCTTATCTCTGGCTTCCCTTTATTATTTCTTACAAGGTTACCATGGCAAAGCCCTCCGTCCAAATCTATATACTGCAAAGGGACAACTTAGTCCCAACAATCACTTTCCAAGCACACTCCAAAGATTGACCTGCATTTGTTCCATGCTGTACTCTTTAATTAACATTAATTAATTCACCCCTTTTGGGTTTTCAATTTGCCTAGATGAGGCATTATAAATTAGAAAATGTAACATATTCAGGTTACACTTAAAGGGCTCTCAGCTGATGGTTAATTAGCTTGATTCAGGAATGATAAACCAAAAGAATGAATTTTTAATTCTAATTTAAAGGACATTAGTTGCTATGGGCAGAATGATTAAAATACCACTGTTTAAAGCAGAAAAAATTAAAATGCAGCAGCGGTGGCAACCATAGATGATCAGTGGTTTTGCTATTTGTGCCGGAATAACACGCTCTATCACTGGCCTACAGGTGAGTTCTGGAGGGCTGTTTTGATCTAACCAAGATACATTGTGGGTAAAACTGAATATTCTTATCTTTTAATGGTTCTATCCACTTCTTCTCAGGAATGCAATACAATAGAGTAATTGTTTAGAATGACATGTATTTACCTGGCCTCATGCATTCATGACAGCAGAGGGTTGACCGAGACCACCCACCCCTGTTTAACAACCACTTCCATAGCACTTACTAAGTGCCAAACACTGTCCTGAGCATTTTACAAATACTAACTCAGTTAATCCTCATAACAAATCTGTGAGTTTTGTATTGTGATCATCCCCATTTTGAGACAGAAAACAGGCACAGAGAGTTTAAGTAATATGCTCAAGGTCACACAGGTGGTATGTGGCAGATCGCAGATTTGAACCAGACAACTGGCTTCAGTGACTGTACTGTTAACTAGACAATAATTCCAACTCAGTAGGTTATTAGCTGTTAAAGATGGGCTCTCAGTGAACGTTAAATGCACCATTATCACCAAAGATTGTCATTAAAGTTGCCATCACTGCCAAGGAGCTCTAGAACACAGACATAAAGAAATGTGAGAAGATGAGGACCACTGACTCCATATTTAAAGATTCTCAATGGGAATCAGCAAGATGTCTCTAATGCTGCCAAATGATTAGGAGAAAAACAAAGTCAAGAAGATTAAAAGAAGATTGTTCCTTTTTATTCAATCATTCAAACATTTTTAAAACACTTACAATGAGTCAGGCACTAGTCTGGATGCTGGACAGACACAGATACAAATGACCCCACCCCTGCTCAGCAGGAGCTTACAGTCTAGTGGGGAAAAGGACATTGACAAAGGCATTTTTGCTACAGTATGGAAACCTCAAAGAAAGAATATTATGTGAAGTACTAAAAGGGAAAAATGTAGGGATGACTAACCCAGCTTCTACAGTGAGGAGTGGAGTTTAGAAAAGA
>NW_007778246.1:0-1047 GCF_000696425.1 Galeopterus variegatus
AAAAACAGACACACAGATCAATGGAACAGAATAGAGAACCCAGAAATCAACCCACAAACCTACAACCATCTGATCTTTGACAAAAGTATGAAGTCTACACATGGGGGAAGAGACTGCCTCTTCAGCAAATGGTGCTGGGAAAACTGTATATTCATATATAGAGGAGAGTGAAACTAGACCCGTACTTCTCACCATATACCAAAATCAACTCAAAATGGATTAAAGAATTCAATATACACCCTGAAACAATAAAACTCCTTAAAGAAAACATAGGGGAAACACTCCAGGAAGTAGGAGTGGGTACAGAATTCATGAATCCAACCACAAAAGCACAGGCAACCAAAGAAAAAGTAAACAAATGGGATTATATCAAACTAAAAAGCTTCTGCACAGCAAAAGTAACAATCAACAGAGTGAAAAGACAACCAACAGAGTGGGAGAAAATATTTGCAAAATATACATCTGACAAAGGATTAATATCCATAATATATAAGGAACTCAAACAACTTTACAGCAAAAAAACAGGTAACCTAATTAAAAAATGGGCAAAGGGGATTAATAGGCATTTCTCAAAGGAAGATATACAAATGGCCAACAGAGGCATGAAAAAATGCATAACCTCACTCAGCATTTGGGAAATGCAAATCAAGACCACTTTGAGATACCATTATCACTTCACTTAGGATGGCTAATATTCAAAATGCTGAGAAGGACAAGTGCTGGTGAGGTTGTGGAGAAAATGAATTCTCACACATTGTTGGTGGTACTGCAAAACGGTGAAGACTTTATGGAAAATGGTATGGAGATTCCTCAAACAATTGCAGATAGATCTACCATATGACCAGCTATTCCACTGCTGGGAATATACCCAGAGGAATGGAAATCATGATGCTGAAGGGATACCTGTACTCCAGTGTTTATTGCTGTGTAATTTACAATACCCAAGCATCAGAACCAGCCCAAATGTCCATCATCTGATGAGTGGATAAGGAAACTATGGTATATCTGCCCAATGGAATACTACTCTGCTATAAAAAAGAATGAAAT
>NW_007778246.1:1883-3302 GCF_000696425.1 Galeopterus variegatus
TAAGGAAACTATGGTATATCTGCCCAATGGAATACTACTCTGCTATAAAAAAGAATGAAATACTGCCATTCACAACACCATGGATGGACTTAGAGAAAATTATCTAAAGTGAAACAAGTCAGGCACAGAAACAGAAATACAACATGTTCTAACTTACTTGTGGGAGCTAAAAATAAATAAATAAATATACAAACAAATAAATATTGGGGGCATGGAAGAAGACACAACAATCACAACGATTCCTTGAACTTGTTAAGACAAGTGAGCAGATATGATGTAGTGGGTAGGGCAGAGGTGAGAGAGGGAGGTGGGAAAGAGGAATGGGTACAGGGACACAAAAATCAACTACAATGTATATTAAGAAGTTAAAATAAAAAATAAAAAGAAATTTAAAAAACTATGTATGGATTTCTAATTTTTTTTTTGCATCAAGATAAATTTATACTAACTTGTTATAACATGTTCGAACAGAATCTCGTTTGAAGCACTAAGAAAGATAAGACATTTGTTTTGAAAAGAGCCCCTATCAGAGCAACATGAATTCTGCTAAAATTGAAACAAGAACAAACATGAAGACGGAAGTGCAGGTGGAGGAGCCAGAGCCGGATCCTGAGCCTGATCCTGAGCCCAAGCCAGGAGCAGGTCTCAGGGGCTCCAGGCTGTGGGGACGGCGGGGCCTGGCACTGATGGCGACCCTGTGGGGAGTCCTCCTTTGGCGTGGCTCCGTGCTCAGCCTGTCCTGCCTGGCACTCTTGGTGCTGCTGCTGGTGCAGCTGTCAGATGCCACCAAGAATTTCGAGGATGTCCGATGTAAATGTATCTGTCCTCCCAATAAAGATAACTCTGGGCATATTTATAAGAAGAACATATCCCAGAAAGATTGCGATTGCCTTCATGTTGTGGACCCCATGCCTGTGCGGGGGCCTGATGTAGAAGCATACTGTCTACACTGTGAATGCAAATATAAGAAAAGAAGCTCTGTTACAGTCAAGGTTACCATTATCATTTATCTCTCCATTTTGAGCCTCCTACTCCTGTACATGGTGTATCTTACTCTGGTTGAACCCATTCTGAAGAGGCGCCTCTTTGGACACTCACAGTTGATACAGAGTGAGGAGGATATTGGGGATCAGCAGCCTTTTGCAAATGCCCACAATGTGCTGGCCTGCTCCTGCAGTTGAGCCAATGTGCTGAACAAGGTAGAGTATGCTCAGCAGCGTTGGAAGCTTCAAGTTCAAGAGCAGCAATAATCTCTCTTTGACCGACACATTGTCCTCAGCTAATTGGGAATGAAATTCAAGGTAACTAGAAGGAAGCAAGGCAGACACTGGACAGAATTGACTGAATTTTCCTGGGTTTTGTTATAATATCCTGTTGATTTCACCAACTCTTGCTAGAAGATTCAAAACTAAAAGAAAA
>NW_007778247.1:0-3301 GCF_000696425.1 Galeopterus variegatus
TGGCCACAGTGACCCAGGGGTCTCATATTGCAAGATGGTGGAAGCAGAGAGAGAGAGAGAGAAAGACCTTCCTCTTCTTTTAAAGCCCTCAGAACCACTCCCCTGACCACCATTTTTAATCCATTCACTACTGCACGGTCCTACAATCCAATCACCTCTTCAAGGCCCCACCTTTCAATTACCCTAATAGGATTTCCCACTCTCTTAACAGTCACAGTGGAGGCCAAATTTCTAATACATAAACTTGGGGGACACAATTCAAGCTTCAGTGAGCTTGGGGGGACATAATTCAATCCACTACAGAGGGTAAGTAAAGAATAAGATTAAGGGGAGAAAAAAAATTAAGGCTTTTGTACGAAAAAAGAAGAGATGTAAAGAGGTAAGGAGTTAGACTCAACTTCAGTGAGGGAAGGAAAGGAGGTTTGATGCTGGCATGACTCTTCCCGGATGCATTATGCCACCTTTGACAGGAAAGTGGCTGTGAAAGGGGTGGGCAGGAGAGTGTTTGGAATGCTTGTTGCTATTCCTGGTTGAGTAGAAAGGGCACCAGAATGGGAATCAAGAAACTGGGTTATAGTTCCATGTTTACTACTTGCTAGTTGTCTCATTTGGGGCAAATTATTTACCTTCTTTGGGCTGCAGGTTCTTGGTCCGTGTAGTGAGAGAACTGGGTTAAAGGGTCCTTGTAGCACTGTAGAAGAGCAGAGGCATATAATTATATTATAAATTGGTTGCAAGCATTTTACTAATACAGCAATGTGAATAAATTTATTATTATCAATAATAAACAATAATGCATCACTGAGTGCTTTTTATGAGGCAGGCATTTTATACATATCCGTGCCCAACAAGATATTATTGTCCCCACTTTTATGAAGGCAGAGATTGTGGTTCGAAGAAATCACACAATGTGCTTGAGCTCACGTAGGTAGTAAGCAGCCATGCTGGGATTTGAATTCAGGTCAGTCTGTCTCTGAAGTCCACACTCAGGCACATCAGGGACTCGATGCCACTACATTCCTTAGCAAATGTCCCACAGAGGAACCTGCCATCATTTTGACTCAAAAAACCCTAATGACTGCCCAACTCCTGTGTGTGATCCTGGCCTGCCCAGGGATGACAGTCCCTGGAGACAATCTCCTCAGAGGTCCCTTTGGGCCATTTGAAAACACTTAGCAATGCTACCACCATGGCTGCTTCCTCAGTAGTGGCCATGCCCGCTAGTGTGGCAAGACCAGCAGCAGACTGAGACAGGATGAGCAAACCATTCCCTAGAAACCAACCCTTTGTGCTCCCCTCCCTTGTAGACATTGAAGCAAAACTCCCTTTTTAATTCAGGAGGAAGCACCAAGTGACTTTGCTGTCTCCAAGGCTTACTTGCCCATTCACTCAAGACTTCTTTGCAAAAAATTCTTCTGTCTGGATGCCATCGAATCTTTTTCCTTCAGTGTCTCTATCTACTGCCTTCCAAATTTGAAATTTGCTTCCATTACTGTATCAAAGACTTCAATAGAAAGTCAATACAAAACATAGGAGCTTTTTAATGAATCATCCTTTGCCTGTGTTCATTATATGCTAAATGTCTTTCGGTAAACTCTTTAAAGACTGCTAATGTAACCATAGCCTTTTATAAACAAATCTACATATATGAATTTATAAATGTCATGTGTGTGTATGAGTATATACCTGTATGCATATAAATGCCAATATCTACATGTAGATAAGTATCTTAATCACACCCACAGGAAAAGTTTCTCATGTGACTTGGGGAGTGGAGTCTGGGCCAAAGACGTGCTTGCCTGCTGTCAGATGACTCCCTCACCCTCATCCTGCTCCACTGTTTTTAAAGGAAACGAGAACTTGTAAATACTTTTAAATATTTATTTTTAAATTATGTATTTGTGTCACACTATCATATCTGTTGGGCCCAGAACAAAAACTAGGGGCCTAGTCTTGGGCTATGAGGTTTAAAGGTGCCTAATCACTTTCCAAAGTATCCACAGCCAATCCTGTAAAGGTGCCATTGGAGTCAAGATTACTTAACATTCTAGATGAGTTTGAAAGGGTAACTAATTTGTGGCACAGAATAGAGCCTGTGTTATGTAAGGTCCAGTCAAGCAGATAGAACCCACACCAGGTTATTCAGTAGAAGGGATTTAATACAGGAAACTGTTTACAAAGGCAATGAAAGCCGCCTTAGGGGAAGGCAGTGGGGCACCTGGAGATTAGGAACTGTAAGGAGCCACTCCCATCCCGAGGGCGGGATGGACCCAGACAGGATCCCATGAGTGGGAGCTGCTCACAAGCAGCTGGAAGCAATGAGGAGGGTGGCCTGGTGGCTGCTGAAACTATGGAGGGGACACTGCCACAGCCGGAGATGCTACCAGAAGCAGAAAGAGAGAAGGGAGAAACACCCTGGCTTCTCCCTTTCTCACATCCTCCGATCTCCTTCCAGAGCCTACTGTTGAAGAAATCTAAACAAAATCAGAGAAGCCAGGAAACATATTTTGCAAGGGTCAGCACTCTGAAATACAGAGCTGGTCTGGCAAGTTGAGGGAATGTACCCAAGACCAAATGGAAAATGACTGGCCCTGAATTTATTACTCAAAAACTAGTTATGACCTTTCTTAATTGAGACACATATCTAGATGTAGATATTAGTGCACATGTTGCATAAGCATACAGACGATCTGTGTAGAGGCTGCTTGGGCATGTGACTTTCATTGTCCCCCTCAAAAGGGTGCACATTGAACTCAGGAGTGGTGGGTGATTTGCTTTGTACAATGAAATATGAGCAGAATCAATGTGTGCTTTCTCTGAACAGAAGCTATGAGCCATACCATGGCTCCACCATGGTCTTTCCCTCTGCCACAAGACCTGTGATGTCCCAGATTAGATAAGGTAAAAATGTAATGTATTATCCAACCTAGGACACTGTATTTATTATACTTTTTACATAGTCACAATTGAACTTATTGTTTTAAATGTAGAGGTACTTCACCCGAAAAGTTACTTGGAGTTTGAAAAAAATATACTGTGCACTTTACTTGAAAATATAACTAACTAACATACTGTTTAAAAATAAGGTTATCCTGTGTTTCCCAACTTTTCAGACACTGGACAGTCATACTCAAACAGCAGGAGATCACTCCAAGAATGTATTGAATACAAAATGGTTAAAGGCTCAAAACGGAATCTCCAAGTCCACACAATTAACCCCAGCTTTGAGATGAGTAAGATCTAATGGCACTTGTGGATTCCCAGAAATGATCTTTAAAAAAAAAAAAAAAAAAAAAAAAAA
>NW_007778248.1:0-1396 GCF_000696425.1 Galeopterus variegatus
CTTCTCTCCTGTCCGTGGACATCAGAACTCAAGACTCTTCAGCTTTTGGGTTCCAGAACTTTCACCAAGGACGCCATCAGCTTCCCTGGTTTTGAGACCTTTGGACTTAGCCTGAGCCACACTACCAGCCTGCCAAAGATGAGCTGCTCCAGGGTCCTGTGTATGGTGCAGGTCACCAGGACTTTGTGCCTGGGAAGCCCATAATCCTCCTGAAATTTATAATGGAAAGGAAAGTTCTTTGAGTTACACTTATGACCTTTGAATCTGTTATCTTCAGAGCTATAAACCTGGTCCACTAGGCTATAAAATAGCTCACTCCAACACATTCTCCCTGAAGCCTGCTCCTTGACGTCCACCCCACACCTGCCCTAAACCAGAGTCTGCCACCATGACAAGGAACCAGAATGGAATCTGGGAGATGGAGAGTAATGACAACTTTGAAGGCTACATGAAGGCCCTAGGTAAGGGGCAGGTGGGGATGGGGTAGGAAGGGGATGTTGGTTGCACTGTGGTCTGCCCCTCTAGACAGTGCCACCATGGAGCTCAACAGACCTATGTGCAAATCTTCGCTCCTCTCACGCACAGCTGTGTGAAATCAGGCAAGTTAAACAAATTCTCTGAGGCTCAGTTTCCTCACCTGCAAATTGGGAATAACAATAAATGAGATAATGATTAGAATGTCCTTAGTACACTGCCCAGTGAAACACTGAATGGAGGGTAACCACATACACATGCGCATGCACACACAGAATAAAACCAAACTTGAGGGGATAACACGATCACTCTTCTGACTGTGATCACCATCGCTTTGATAACCAGTTGGACCTGATATTACCGACAAATGACCCCTGCATTGCTCTTTTGCCAGTCTTGTAACGGGGAAGCTGAAAAGAAGGGGCTAACCAATCTTTTAGCCTAGGGAAAATCAGGCCCACAGAGGCTAGAAGAGGCGTTTATCATACCTCTCAAACAACCATTGCTTATCTGACTTCTGAACTGAGCTCCAGGCCAAGGGCTCTAGTCAGTGGATGTCCTGAGTTGCCTACAGGGTGGGTTTCTTGCGGGACTGGCAGAAAACACGTAGCCCCGTCCAGCCTACAGGCTGTACATGAAACCAGAGTGAGTGGGTCCACAGAGAGGAGCTCACAGTTGCTGGCTCCTCCCGTGCTCCAGGCACTGTGCAAGGAGCTTTGGCTGCCTGTCCTATTTCATTCCTACCGCAGCCTCCTGGTCACCTTTCCAACCATAAAGTCCTCCACAGGCGGAGTTATCTCGCTGGAACTTCCCCCACATGCAGCCTGAGAAAAATGGCTACCGGTGGGGTCAGAGGTTCAATAATTTGGATATCATGGTGGGAAGTCTCTCTAAGAATGGAAATCATGGGTTTTGCTGTGCA
>NW_007778248.1:2754-3301 GCF_000696425.1 Galeopterus variegatus
GGATGCAGGGTGCACTGTCAGCTCTCTCCAAGAAGTCCTCTCTAAAAACAGACTTCCTATGAACTCTTTCACACCAACTTACACCCTCAGCATGGGCAAGGGGCTTCGAGTCGTGAATATAATATTTGGATGTCTCCAGTATATGAGGTTTTGGATTGACTTTTTAAATTCTCCTTGTCTCAGAGTTTCAGTCGAAATTTCCCACTTAACATCATATTTATTGATTTCACTCTAATGAGCAAGCTGTTTGACCTCTTTGTACCAGGGTCTCTGCAGTGTGGAGAGGGTAGGGTGACACTTTGCTGATTAAGATTAATAGCATAGGTGGCAATACTAGCTAAACCCAGAATGTAGAGGCGCTTGGTGCCTGGTTTACCCAGCTGCAGATAGCCCACGTCTCTCCAGGCCCCAGGAACTTGCCCCAAATCAAGACCAGAATGCCCTGTGGAGAAATGCGTCAGCCAGAGTCACCTTCCCACTACTGATCCCTCTCACCTACCCATGGGGACATGGGGATGTTGAGGAGATGCAGGAACTGGCACTGATT